>NC_133619.1:184375872-184510872 GCF_048593235.1 Sminthopsis crassicaudata | reverse complement strand
CTTATCTTCCTCCTTTCCACAGAGTCTTTTTTTTATAACGAAGAATAAAAAAGAGGCAGAAAAATAGGTCAGCAAAAATAACCCTACATATCAACCACATCCCAAATTACATGTGATATTCCACACCTATAATTTATTAATTCTACAAAGAAGGAAGGGTTATTCATTTCATATCTTTTCCTTTAACAATCATTTATTGGTGCTAGTGATTATTAATCAATTAATTAATTAATGATAATCAATATGATAACTCATTTGAACCACATAGTAATTCTGTGAGGGAAGTGCTATTATTATTATTATTATTATTATTATTATTATTATTATTTTGCAAATTTGAATTAAGTGAGATTGGGGAAACCTAATGAGATTTCCTCCACTTTTTGGGATATAAAAAAGTCTTTAAAAAGCTCGTTGTATACGTTAGGATTTGAACATTAAAAATAAACAAAGAGCGGCAGCTAAATGGCACAGTGGATAGAGCACCAGCCCTGAAGTCAGGAGAACCTGATCTCAGACACTTAATACTTCCTAGCTGCCTGACCCTGGGCAAGTCCCTTAACCCCAATTGCCCCAACAAAAAAAAATAATAATAATAAACAAAGAGCCCACTTAAACACTAGTCCTGATCAACAGGTGCCTAATAAGCACCTGTAATGTACTGACTGAGACTAAATCTCAAATAGGAGTTGTGTATTAACACAAGAGGGACAGGTCTGGAATGTGAGTTTAAAATTGGCTTCAGAAATTTTCTAGCTATGTGATCCTGAGGAAATCATTTAACCTTATTTACCTCAGTTTCCTCATCTATAAAATGAACCAAGGAAGGAAATTGCAAACTCTCTAATATCTTTGCCAAAAATAAATAAATAAAAATAAATGGGAGGTCCACAAAATAGGGTATAAACTTAAATAGGGTATGACAGTACAAGAAATATTCCATGATTATAGCCTTTCTACCAAAAGGGAATAGATCCATTTCATCAAGATTACTTTTTAAAAACCCCAAAAAACTCACTAATGGTATTCAGCTTTATTCTAATTCAAAGCTTTGAACACAGTAGACATTTAGAAAATGTTTAGTTAGCCAATTGGCAGGATCTCGAATAACTCTGGCTTAGTCACTTAAGAGTAGTTCTATTATAGAAATCTTTTAGGGCAATCAGGTGTAATGCTAAGAAAAATTGGGTAGTGTAAGAACAAGAATATTGAAACTTTTGAAGTTATTGCAGCCTGTGAATGTGGTAGGCATATTTAGTCTTTTATAATTGTCAGGTCAGTTTTCAATAGGGATTATATTACACTGACATGATTCTTTCTCTCAACAATTTTCTCTTTTTCCTGCAGAGATGAATGGAATTCTCACCTTACAATCCTTTGCCATTTAAGAAACATGCTTTAAAGATTTTTGAATGCCATTTGGGATTATCACTGCAGTTAAAGAGAATCTCTCAGTCTTCCAAAAAAAATTCTCCCTAGCAACTTTGACACCATAAAAAGAATTATGAAAGATTGTCAGCCTAATAGGTGAATATTTGAGATGGCTGAGTTCAGAGAGCCTGTGACTGTGTGTTGAAGCAATTCTAGACTCTTAATTTAATACAGACTTAGAAGTATGTGGATTGACCTATGGGTCAAAGCTCAACAAACCGCTGGTTAAGTAAGAACACAGGAAGTGGTACACATGAAGAAAGCAGTAACATCTGTTTGGGTCATTGTCGGTTCATCACATTTAACTAATTTTTCAGTGACCTCTAACCTAGATTTCCACATAGTCAGAGAGATTTATATCTTTTATCCATTCAATGCTACACCTGCCTCCAACTAATGAAAAGAGACTTTGTTATCTGATGAACTGAACTCAGAATTGTTGAGACAATTGTTTTATTATTGTATTGACAAATTATCCTATTAACAACTGGCTACTACAAAAATCAATTAAAATCTTGGCTGAAAGGCTCAAATATAGTTGGAGAGGTACTGCTGGGAATTAAATGGTAAGTTAATGGTTTGATGTAGAGTTCATAAATTAGCTACAACCAGCTCAAACACAGAAATTTGTATTGATAATGAGAATGCTAGATTACTATCCAGTATATGGAGCTACACAGCATTTACTTTCACTGTATTTCATTCTGGCCTCTTTCTTAGTACCTCCATCAATAACAGTGTAATTTTTCATATTTGCCAAAATCTACTTCCTAACTTTATCACTTTCAGTAATCTCTTACATTCATATTTGGTAAAGTATATTGTACAAATCTTTAATATGTGGAGTGATAGGAATTTGAATCCTTGGCTGTAACATTGCAAACATTTTGATTGCTAAGAATCAGAAGGTAATGTTATGGGACATACAGATTGACTAGGAACTGGACTTTGACTGGGATTGCAAAAACCTTGTAGCAGGCCTTGAATAAAATCCAGTTCTGTCCTTTGTTCTAGCACTTTCAGCTAGTAATAACAATGTGCTGCTGAAACCCTGAGATTTACTTCTACCCTCCTGATACCCCTCATAAAGTGTACTTTAAGCAAAAGTAAGTAAAATTATATATATATACTGTATAAAGTATACATTATTACACTTTAGATTATCTTAACTTCTATCTTGAAGTACACTTAGGGGAAGCATAATCAGGAAAAGCAGCCCCAGAGAATGAGAGACAATGAAACTTTTAGGGCAAAACTCTGCTTCACTTCAAATATATTATCTTTAATGGTGTTAAAAAGATCGAAAATCTCTAAGTAAAAAGGCAAGGGTAACTCTTTCCCCCAGTCACTGATCTATTGTATTAACACTGGGGAGAGAGTTAGAAGAGTTAGACTTGAATGAGAAGAGGGACTAATCACATTGTTCAGAGGGATGCCAAAAGATTCTTAAAGTTCTCCCTCCATTATCCTTTTCTATAAAGAACTACAAGCCCAGAAAGCATACATTTGTCTAAATACTTCCTGATCACTGTCTTTTAGCTAAGTGATACTATCTTTCATTTGTGTGAAGCCATCAAGTAGTTCAGAGATGGAGATATTTCAAGTATAATGTAGAAAAAATTCAGAAAAGAAAGGGAATTGTGGCAATTGTGCATCCATTAGACATCACTCAGTCACTGATCCATGAAGCTCATATAATTCTGTATGAACAGTGTAGTGAAAACTACCAGTATTGGACAGACATCAACATTATGGAGCTGTAGGGAGGAAATTTAAAAAAAAAAAAAAAAAAAAAAAAAAAAAAAGGCAAGGTTGGGAAGAGAAAAGACTCAAGGAAAAAAGAAATGCAAAAGCTAATGTTATCCCATGAAAAGCATTGCAATAGTAACTTTTGTTATATTTTCAAGACATGAACCTGTGACTTTGGTGGTAGGGCATTCCCAGACAGGAAAATGCCTTTTTTAAAACAAATCACAAATTTTTAGTTTTAGAAATTGGTCCAAGGCACTGAAACTGAGTAATTTATTGAAAGTTATATGACTATTACATTCTAGAAATGGGAATTGAATTCAGCTCTATCCTCTATACTATACATTTTCTCAAACAAAAATAACAAATTCAGTTATTAGGCCAATAAAATTTAAAAAATAATAGCATTAGAATTGTTGCACTTATTAAATCTAATAACAATAGTTCATATTTGGATAGTTCAATAGTACTCAAAGTGCTTTCTATATAAAGTATTTCATCCAATATAAACAGTATGTTCTTCCTTTACTTGCTGAAACAGATTATTACCCATATTGACTTGAACTGCCTAATAAGCTAGTGCTCTAAAATAGTCATTTAACTGCTATAATGGACCATTTGATGTCAATCAATTAATCAATAAACATTTGTTAACTTCTTATTATGATTCAGACATGATGCTATGAAACAAAAGCAAATGTGTTATTCTTTCCCTCAAGAAACTTACATTTCCATTTTTAGAAATAATTTTTCTAGGATCTAGTTCTTAGTTTGGGGGCCATACCTTCTGCCAAGTAAAAATTTATAAAAAGAAAATTATTGATGAAAGCAGCTAATTTTTCTTTTTTGTCTTACAATGTAATAGCCACATAACCAAGCAAAATAGTTGATTACATTGTGTTCAGTAGGCCTTTTTTTTCCTTCTTTCTCCTCTAAAGAAAACTAACAACACTATAGCCACTACTTACCCCAAATCCTACTTCTTTAAAATCCACCTGAAACTCATGATATTAATAAAGTCTAGCTCAAAGCCTTTGTCCTCCTCTGAAATTCTCTAGGCAAATATCTGGAAATTAATTATAGTTTGTTACAAATACACTTTACCACAAGTACACACATGTATATGTCCTTTATTGGTGGTTAATATGTCATATGACATAAGTCTTGTCTATCATACCAGATTTTCAAAAGTGATTGAGCCTAAGGAATTTGTCTTAGGCTCATAGGTCTAAGATAGTGCAAGACATTAGAAGCCATCTTGTCCAAATTTCTCACTTAGTATAAGAGGAAAATGAGGTGCTGGAATCACTTTTTTTTTTCCCCTGTGGCATGTAGCATATATTCATGTGGCATATAGAAGGTACCTATTAAATTTTTTTACTATAACTTTTTTTCAATCAATAGCTCTCTTTCCCACTCAAATCCTAGTTAAGAAGAAAAGAAAAACAGAATGTCTGTTACAAAAATATAATTAGGCAAAATAAATGTTTGTATTAAGTATATAGATAAAATAAAGTATGTATTTTATCAATAAATTACATATTATAATAAAGTCTCTCTATATTGTATATGTAAATACACACATACATAAGTATGTCTGTGTGTATTTCTGAATTTATTTTGAATCCAAAATATAAATTAAAACAGATGGATTTTCCTAGAAGTCACTTCAATTCCTCTTGACAGGACAGCACCCAAGACAAATTAGTATAACTACAAAATCTGTACTTACTAAATGACTAAATATCCTTGGGGACTATCTTGAGGTCTATGGCAATGTAGTAAACAAACAGATTTTTTTTTAAAAGCATTGCCATTTGAATGTCTTGGAAATTTTTTTTAAATTGCTATTCATAAAACAGACACTTATTTTGAAAGTATCCTAATACAGTACTGGGAATTTAGAACAAGCTGCAATTAAAGGAGGACAAGAATAAGATCATATTAATTTTTTCCCCTTTTGTCATAGAGAACACCTGCGCCCAGAAAATCAAGTGGGTAGGGACTGAGGCATATGACTCATTGACCACTGTACTTTCCTGATTTGAATCTAAGCATTTCCCTAAAACAGTCTTTCATTACCATATAATTTTTTGCCTTGAGTAGTGAACATTTTCCCCATTTGTTATATGTTATATTTCCCCATAGTTATGTTACTAGCCCTATCTACATAGAGAAGAAATAGATTGATCAGAGACCTTCAGAATCCATATCCAAAGTTGTCTGTGATGGGAAAAGTGGGAAAGACTGACTCAGGATGAAAAGACAGCAATATGTTTATATGTGCTCAAAGGCTACACCTGAACTGCCTCCCTCTTCTCCCTTCTGAGATTTTTCCTCATCTGACCATTCCTTGTCATATCATATAATGTGCATAGTACCCAAAATACTTTCTTTATGTTCCAACTCATTCCATTACAGATTGCTTCTTCTAGTTGTGGTTCAGTCATTAGAGATCCCATTCAGGTTTTCTTGGCAAAGATATCATAGTGTTTTGCCATTTCCTTCTCCAGATCATTTTATAAATTAGAAAACTGAGACAAACATGGTTAAGATGCCCAGTATCAAACAACTGGCACATATCTGAGTCTGGATTTCTACACCGATGATTTCAGACCCAGACGTCAATGTACTCTATCTACTATCTACCTGTTCTGCCAATTGTCTGAAACAAAATAAAAAATTTGCCAGATAGCTTTAGTTGTATGCACATCTCACATATGAATGGAGATTGTGTTTGGGAAATTATTTTTAATTTTATGCTATTATATGAATTTAGTGATTTTATATATGTATATATATAAACACCACTTACATATACTTTCTTTTTAATTTTGTACTATATACTACATATATTTTATATATATGTATAATATATATTAAGAGCGATCTTTGTGTGTATATATAAAATATAATATTCACTGTATGTCTACTAATATATTCTTGTGAGTGTTCAAAAATACAATGAAGATAACAATTTGGAGGCTTAATATTTTTAATAATTCTATATTTCAGGTGATGATTGTAATGCATTACAATGTCTTTGGCAATGTTTCCAGAGTTGTCAAGAGAGTTCCAGGATCAGAGTGTATTACACTGTTGTATCACAGTATCCTTAAATTGTTCTGCCTCAGTTTCCTTGAATTGTTCTGCCTTAATCCTCCAAGTTTACAACCCACTCTTTCCTGATCATTAGGACAGATATAACTTAGGGCTAGTTACTCTAAGATTATAAATTGTAAATGTGTAAACACAAGATAAGGAGGAGTTCAGACTTCCTGGCTCCTAACTCCTCCTAAGTCATCAAGAATTTATGTTCCTACCCCCCAACCTGTCCGAACCAGATTGATGGTCCTTGCCGGAAGATTCCCACTCACCAGAGTTTGGATTCCACCCCCCTTTATGTACTCGAGCATGGAACTTGTATATCTATATCATTGTGAACTCACATTCACTGCTGTATGCTTTGCATATCAGCCCTAGGGGCATCATATCATATTTGGCCTCAGAAGGGAGAGACCTATCTAATCTCTATCTTGCCTCAATTTCTATAGCATTACATTTGAAAGCCCCAGGGAGATATCAGAGCAGATTAGAGATTAGAGACCTTTGGGTTTCTGCCTTGGACCTTGGAATCAGCTAACATCTAGGCTTTTTGGAAAGGTTACTTCTCTGGATTTTTCCAGCGTTTCCAGGAGTTTCCAAAGTTTCTCAGCCAGGACAAGACTTACTGTGGATGCCTCCATTTGGCCAAAGGAGAACCTGTTTTAAAATCCCTGCAGGGTGAGTGGTTTTCTGTAAGTCTATTCTTTCTGTGCTAGCTTCAGGTCCCCAGATATTAGATTGATAAATCATAAAATTCTTGGAGGTACTGCAGGATGAGACTATTGCTAACTGCTAACATCGGGTTCTGGTTCTGGTTCTGATTCTGGTTCTGTGTTCCAGTGGCACAACTCTGGTTCCGAGTGTCTTTTAAGACATAAATCTGCTTCTGTGTGCTAGTGGCACAATTCTGGGTATTCTAGAGTATAAATCTGGCTGGGTATTCTGACACCATCTTGGTCTGGTTCTGATTCTGGTTACCTCTGGGCAAAATCTTTGCTCTGGATATAACTGAGAATTCTCTGTGAAGGCAGAGAAATGCACCAAACTGGAGCTTGGAAGCTTAGAAAAGTTCCGTTTAGATTCTGGGAGGGAAGAATTCCTCTAGCTGAAACAAACTTCCCTCGGGATTGTTTGTGGGGAAAAGTCCCTAGTCTGTGTATTAATTGTTATGTTTAATGTTGTTACTGTGAAGTCTATGTCTGTGTGATTGTGTTCTGTGTTTTGTGTGACTAGATTGTCTGTTTGGTTGATTTAAGAGCTCTGTTAAGTTTTAAGAACAATGATTAAGAAATTTGGCAATTGGTTATTTCAATGTTTCAATTGTGCTTAGTATAAAAATTGATTGTGATTTTAAACTTTTTAACCTGTTGTACTAATTTATAAATTAAAAAAACAAAACAAAACAAAACAAAACAAAAAACAGAAAAAGTTGGCTATTTTAAACTGGCAGGAAAGTTTTTGCTGAAAAGCAGTTTTTCAAAGCCTGCTAGAGTAAAGGGCAATCAAAAACTTATCTGATTGAAGCTGTCTGGGGAAAAAAAGTTTATGCTAGTTGCTTTAAAACTCAGGCAGGAGAAAATATTTGATTAGGAATTTTAGAATGATTCTGAAATTGTGGGAAATAAATTTACTATTGCCTGTGAATGCTATATGTGTTTATTCTGAGTATAAAATCTTGGAATTTTGTTTGAATATTGAAACCTTTATTACTAAAGAGGAAAAAGAAAAAAAAAATACTTGGCTAAAAAAAAAAAAAAAAAAAAAAAAAAAAAAAAAAAAAAAAACAACTGGGAGAAAAAGGCAGCCTGTTTGAGAGGAAAAAGAGGCAATAAAACTTTATAAAAGCCGGGCCAGGACAGATAAGAGAGCTAATTGCTGTGAGAAGAACATTCAGGCAGAAGAAAGAAAATGTTTGTTGTTGTTGTTGTTGTTTTGTTTTTTAAACTGCATTTAGTTTGGTTCAATTTATGTTACCTTCTGAAATAAATTGGATGATTTGTAAACATTATGTTATATTTTAAATCCAGCTTTTTGTTTTTTTTTTTTTTTTTTAGATGCATAATGGTTTCCTTGGTTAAGGAATATGGTCATAAATGTTATCTATAATTTGGTAGGATTATATTTTTAAGAACTTCTTGAATTCTTTTATATGTATTAGGACATTCTGTATAAGTTTAATTGATTGTATTGAGTCATCCTGAGGTTATTTTAAGGGCCTCTGAAATATTTTTTTTCTTTGTCCTTTTGAAAATGTTTCTGTTATGGACAATATGTAATTTGGAATTTTTCTATGTATTGGGTATTTTAAAGCAACATGATTTGTATAATGTTCACTTATAAAACATCTACTTGGATATGAAAGAAAATTGTGTCAATTTACTGGGACAAATTTCTTACTGTTATCAATATAAGGTTATGGTAAATACCTTTTTGGGATTTATCTGAAGTTTTGGTTAATGGGATTTGTTATTGAGGTAAAATTTCTTGAGCTTATAGTTAATATTATTTGGGAGTTTTAAAGCTCCACTGGGACAATTAACTGGAATAAAACTAAGTTAAGACTATTTTGTCCTGTATGTGTTGAAGGATCAATTCTTATATTGTTATAGTCATATCCCTGCATTTTTTCCTCCTGGGACTGATTTCTATGATCAGAACAATAATCAATCAGTACTATTAATGCAATTCAATTATGTCATACTTTGTTGTTTCCAATCTGGTTATATGTGATCATTATATCCTAAATACTTAGGCAAATAAGTGTTTAGCCTGGTCATCTCTGTGTTACTGGATATTTGTATCTATGGATAGTCAGGCTTTTTAAAGGTTTCTAAATAATGAGAGGACAATTAGTACTTCACAATGGTCTCTGAAATCTAACTGATGTTTCTATTGGGACTATATCCATTTGCCTGTCCTATGAAGCAAACCTTTTAAGCTGCTGGCCAATTTGTACTAGCCTTTTCATGTTTTGTAGCAGTCTGTTCTAACTTTATGTTAGATTTGGGTTTTTGTTTTGTTTTGTTTTTGTTCTAGATTTTGGTCAAATTACAGCTATATTGACCTGATTTTGGAACCTGGAAGCTTTGATTGATCAGCACACTACACCATACCCATCCCCCTGCTTGAACTGAGAGTCTCTCCTACTTCTCAGCCTCAAGCAGCTTGGATAGAGAACACCACTCCTGCTCCTAAATATACTTTGGACTGTGTTAAGGGGAGCCTTTGTTGACACAGGTGTTGTGGATGGGGAATGAGATAAATTGGAGGCAGAGGGAAAAGGAGAGATGTCAGAGAACAGCAACTGCCTCTCAGTCTCCTTGTATCATCCTCTCATAAGAGGAGATCCATTCTACAGGTCTGGGTTAGATCTTCAGCAGTCACTTTCAGGTGGCTTCTGTGCATTTCAACAGTTCCTGTGGCACAACAGAACTGATATGGGGGAATTTGGGAATGGTTGATGAATGACTGTTAAAGCCTGACTAGGTCATCTATAACTGTGTGTTTAGGATTTGGGATGGAAATTGTAAAAATTGTGTAACTATTGCTGTTATGTTTGAAGGATTTTTAGGAAATCCTACTGTACTAATCTGTTATGTATAAGAACTTTGATTCACTCTTGGAGCTTAAATGTGGGATGGTTATTTGATAATTCCTTTCTATGAAGAAAAAAGAGAGGAAGAGATAGAAAATTGGGAAAATTTGTGGATTTTTCTCAAAATACCTGAAAGAATGGGAACCCCTAGTTCCTATACACTTTGCCTTAGACAATTCTGTCCCACCCCCTATCTACTAGTTCAGATTGAACTGAAAATCCTTTGAGCAGGGGGAAGCTAGGTGGTGCAGTGGGTAGAGCATCAGCCTTGAATTCAAGAGGACCCAAGTTCAAATCTGGTCTCAGACACTTCCTAGCTGTGTGACCCTGGGCAAGTCACTTAACCCCAGCCTCAGAAGAAAAAAAAAAAAAAAAAAAAAAGAAAGTCCTTTAAGCAAAGCTTTTCGTTTTTACTCCTTGCTTAAACTTACTGGACTGATTGCTGGTTATGCTTTAATTTTGAAATCCTTTGGAATTGCTCTGGTAGATTCAGTTTTGGGGGCTATTTTCTAGGAAATCTCCAAAATTAGACACCTGTCTTGGTACTGGCAGTCTCTCTGATCTGTTTCTCCAGTCCTGTAACCCCAGTTACTTAATTAGTATTTCATCATTCTCAAAGGACATTGCAGTTTGGTCTCTATAGTTTAGGGATTGCCTGCCTTGATGGTCTAACTGTGTATATGTAAAAGGCTGAAACTCTTGAGTTAATGCACTGAGGTCCGACAACTGAGCACTAAAGGCTAATTACCGATTGGACAATACTCTATAAGAATATGCTTGAAAAATGGCCCTTCCCACTATCCTGTGCTGGCCCAATTGTTTGGTGTAATAGGAGAATTGTAGGACTAAGGGGCAGAGTAAGACTAGCCAGATTCATTTTTGGGCGGAAGATGAAGAGGCAGGTTGAGGAGATTCTGCTTCCATCCAATTCAATCCTACCCCTAAAGACCAAGATCAAGGACTTTTGCTTATCCTGACTCTGGCTGATTCTAAGCTATCCAGGGTGCTAATGTGATCATCACATGTATACTCTGATTACTCTGCTCAGTAATCTAGATCCTTTCTGTATCTCTGTTCTTCTGAGAGGGGACAAGTGGAGTTACTCCAGGCCCTGTTCTTTCCCCACTTTGGAGTACCTGACAGACTTTAGGGTGCCCCTCTTAGGATGGGCAGCAGGACTGTCTTGAGCCCTGCTACTCCCTATATATGCATAGGTTGAGTTAAGTGCACAAATGACCACAGATCTGATTCACAGTGAATTGTCCATCTCAAATTGGTTTCTTTGGCTGAGAGATGCTCTATAACTGCAGAGGACCTGACATGCTTGCAATAGGGAGTCTTTGTACTGCTGTTAACTCTGGGGTTATCAAGGAGAGACTTGTCCTTGGCATAAGTCCTTGCATTTTTTTAGTTTTATTTTGGGCTTATTTGCTTGTCATCAAAAATTTATGGTTTTACCCCCCAAACTCTCAGAACCACATTGATGGTCCCTGCCTGGAGATTCCTGTCTACCAGAGTTTGGACTCCACCCCTCTTTGTGTATTCGAGCTTGGAACTTGTATATATATATATATCATTGAAAACACATATTCACTGCTGGATGCTTTGCACATCAGCCCTAGGAACATCATGCCCCCAGCACAATCTCTCCCTCTCAGAAATCCAAATAAAATATTAAAAACTCTCTAATCTGTATTTTGCCTCAGTTTCTCTAGCATTACAATACTTAGAAAGAATCTTAGAAATCATTGTTTCAAACATCTCATTTTGTAGCCTAGGTAATTAAGATTCCAAAATATGAAATGACTTGCTTGAGACCACATAGTTGGTGGGAAAGATCAGACTGGAATTTAGATCTCCTAATTCAGTCATTTTTTTTCCACTACACTACATGCTTCCCAGTGCCCCAACTCCTAACCCTCCCATGTGCCTGGATTTTATAGTTCTATTTCACTTAAGTTGGATGGTCAATGCCATTAAATCCATATGGTCAAAGCTTCACTCTGAAAAATCTCTCTGCTTTAATCTCTTAGAGATTTTGAGGTGAAACATAAAAAAAAAAAAAAAAAAGATGTTTCTTTAGCTCATTTAAAAGCATTCATTTATTTATATAACAGGATTGTTATTTATTTATATAACAGGATTGAGAGATTTTTATTTATATGCCAGACATTATACTAAAGCATTGATGATTCAAAGGCGGACAGCTGAACCATCTATGCCTTCAAGATATTTATAGATAAAATGGACACAGATAAGTAAATACAGAAGACATATAAGGTAAATCAAAAATAATTTCAGGGGAAAATACTAACAATTTGGGAGATTTGTATATCAGTACTGACTTGCCCCTTTAAACTCATGGAGATGTGAATAGAGAATTCATTCCAGGCAGTGAGGAAAAGCATGCAAAGGTTCAGAGACTGAAAATAGAATGCCTTTTCTTTTCTTTTTTAATTAATTGATTTTTGGTTATGCACATATACATATACACACATACACACATACACACATATATATATGAATATACATGTATATATGTTATATATTTCCCTATGAATAATGTTGAAAGAGAAAAACCATGACAAAAGGTAAAAACCATGAGAGAAAAATAAAACTAAAGAAAATGAAAAATGTGGACATAATCTGTGTTGATTTACATTCAATCTCATATTTCTGTCTCTAGATACAGATGGTATTTTCTATCCGAAGTTTATTGGGAGGCTTTGGATCACAAAACTGGGAAGAACCAATATGTCATAGTTGATTACTGTGTACAATGTATTTATTCCAGGTTATGCTTGTGTCAGTTAGGATCAGGTCTTCTTAGACCTTTCTAAAATTAGGCTCTTTATCATTTTTGTAGAATAATAATAATACTTTCATAGACGACAACTTATTCAGCCACTCACCAATTGATGGGTATCAATTCATTTTCCAATCTTTTTTGCCACTAGGAAAAGAGTTGCTATAAATGTTATTGCACATGTGGGTCCTTTTCCCTCCCTTATGATGTCTCTGGGACACAGATTCTAGGAATGGAACTACTAGTTCATAGGGTATACATAGTTTTATAGTCTTTGGGCATAGCTCCAAATTACACTTCTGAATGGACACAAAGCATTAGCATCACACTTTTCCCACATTCCCTCCAATATTTATCATTATCTTTTTCTGTCATCTTAGCCAATCTTAGAGATGTTAAGTGATAACTCAGAGTTGCTTTAATTAGCATTTTTCTAATCAATAGTGATTTAAAGCATTTTATTGTATAATTATACGTGATTTTAATTTCTTTATCTGAAAATTGTCTGTTCATATTGACCATTTTTCAATTGGGGAATGACTTGTATTCTTATAAATTTGACTCTATATATATTTTAGAAATGAGGCCTTTATCAGAAACACTGGCTGGAAAATATTTTTCTACAGCTTTGTACTTCCCTTTTAATCTTGTTTTTATTAGTTTTGTTTGCACAAAATCTTTTTAATTTAATGTAATCAAATGGACAGCTTTCATAATGCATTTCATAAGGTCCTCTAATTCTTCTTTGGCCATTAATTCTTTATTTCTCCAAATATATGATAGGTATACTAACTATCCTTTGTTCTAATTTACTTAAGTATCATCCTTTATGCCCAAATGATGTAATACCTTTTACCTTATTTTGGTATGTAAGATGTAGGTCTATACTGAGTTTCTGTCATATTATTTTCATATTCCCAGAAATTTTTGTTAAATTGTGAATTTTTATCCCAGACACTGGAGGTATGGGGTTATTGTGTCATGTATATATCTAACTTATTCCAGTGATCCACCATTCTATTTCTTAGTTTCTGATGACTGCTGCTTTATCAAAGAATTTTATTCTTGACCTTTTGTGCTTCCAGATGAATTTTGTTATTATTTTTTCCTAGTTCTATAAATAGTTTTTGGCAATTTAATTGAACTAGTATATAGACAACACTTCATTGTCTATGGAACTCTTTAACAAGATGTAGTTTCCTTTAATCTATTTTAATTAAATATATTTTTGCTTTTGCTTTATCTGAGATCAGAATTGCTACTCCTGCATTTTTTTTTACCTTGGCTGAACCATATTAAATTCTCTCCAGCCATTTATCCTTATTTTGTATGTATCTTCTATTGTTTATGTTTATTTATTATTTTAAATTAAAGTTTTCTATTTACAAATCATATGCATGGGTAATTTTTGAACATAGACCCTTGCAAAACATTGAGTTCCAAATTATGCCCTGTTTCCCCCACCTCCTCCTCTAGATAGTAGGTAATCCAATATATGTTAAATATATTAAAATATGTATTAAATCCAATATATGTATATATATATATATTTATACAGTTATTTTGCTGCACAAGAAAAATCAGTTCAAGAAGGGAAAAAACTTGGGAAAGAAAACAAAATGCAAGCAAACAACAACAGAAAGAGTGAGAATGCTATGTTGTGGTCAACAACCCATAGTCCTCTCTCAGGGTATAGATGGCTCTCCTCATCATTGAACAATTGGAATTGTTTTGAATCATCTCATTGTTGAAGAGAGCCATATCCATCAGAATTGGTCATCCTATAGTTTTGTAGCCATGTAAAATGATCTCCTGGTTCTGCTCGTTTCACTTAGTCTCTCCAGACTTCTCTGAAATTATTCTTCTGGTTGTTTCTTACACAACAATAATATTCCATAACATTCATATACCACAGTTTATTCAGCCATTCTCCAACTGATGGGCATCCATTCAATTTCCAGTTTCTTGCTACTACAAAAAAAAAAAAAAAAGCTGCCATAAATATTGTTGCACTGTGGGTCCCTTCCCTTCCTTTAAGATCTCTTTGGGATATAGGCACAATAGAAACATTACTGGATCAAAGGGTATGCACAGTTTGATAACTTTTTGAGCATAGTTCCAAATTGCTATACAGAATGGTTGGAGCCATTCACATTTCTAACAACAATGTATCAGTGTCCCAATTTTCCCACATGCTTTCCAACATTCGTCATTAGCTTTTCCTGTCATCTTAGCCAATCTGAGAAGTATATAGTGGTATCTCCAAGTTGTTTTAATTTGCATTTCTCTGAACAATAGTGATTTGGAGCACCTTTTCATATGACTACAAATAATTTCAATTACTTCATCTGAAAATTCATATCATTTATCAATTGGAGAATGGCCTGAATTCTTCTAAATTTGAGTCAGTTCTCTATATATTTTAGAAATGAGGCCTTTAACAGAACCTTTAGGTGTAAAAATATTTTCCAAATTTTTTGCTTCCCTTCTAATCTTGTCTGTATTTGTTTTGTTTGTACAAAAACTTTTCAACTTCATATAATCAAAATTATCTATTTTGTGATTAATAATTATCTCTAGTTCTTCTTTGATCACAAATACCTTCCTCCTCCACAGACTTAGAGATAAACTATCCTATGTTCTCCTAAATTGTTTATAATATCATTCTTGATGTCTAGATCATAAACTGATTTTGACCTTATCTTGCTATATGATATGTGTGGGTCAATGCCTACTTTCTGCCATACTAGTTTCCAATTTTCTCAATAGCTTTTGTCAAATAGTGAATTCTTATCCCCAAAGGTGGGGTCTTTGGGTTTCTCAAACACTAGATTGCTATAATCATTGACTATTTTGTTCTATGAACTTAATCTATTCCACTGATCAACTGCTCTATTTCTTAGCAGTACCAAATTATTTTGATGATTGCTGCTTTATAATTTAGTTTTAGGTTTCATACAGCTAGACCACTGTCATTTGCTTTTATTTCATTAATTCTCATGAAATTCATGATCTTTTGTTCTTCCCAATGAATTTTTTTTCCCCCTAGGTCAGTAAAATAGTTTCTTGTGAATTAGATTGGTATAATAATAAATAAATAGATTAGTTTAGGTAGTACAGTCATCTTTATTATATTGGCTCAAGGTATCCAAGAGCATTTGATATTTTTCCAATTGTTTAGATGTGACTTTATTTATGTGGAAAGTGTTTTATAGTTTTGCTCATATAGTTCCTGACTCTCTCTCAGCAAATAGATTCCCAAATATTTTATCCTATTGACAATTGTTTTAAATGGAATTTATCTTATTATCTATTGCTGTTTGATTTTGTTAGTGAAATTTTTAAAATGTTGAAAAATCATGTGGATATGTTTTGCATCTTGCAACTTTGCTAAAGTTGTAGATTATTTCTAATAGTTTTTTAGTTTATTCTCTTAGATTCATCATATCATCTACAAAGAGTGATAATTTGGTTTCCTCATTGACTACTCTAATTCCTTTTAATCCCTTTTTCTTCTCTTATTGCCAAAGTTAGCATTTCTAATACAAAATTGAATAGTAATAGTGATAGTGGGCAACCTTGTTTTACCCCTGATCTTATTGGGAATGGTTCCAGTTTATCCACATTACATATGATGCTTGCTGATGGTGTTAAATAGGTGCTACTAACTACCTTAAGGAAAAGTCTATTTATTCCTATATTCTATAATGTTTTTAATAAGAATGGGTGTTGCATTTTATGAAATATTTTTCTGCATCTATTGAGATAATCATATGGTTTTTGTTAGTTTGTTTTTTTATGTAGTCGATTATGCTAATAGTTTTCTTCATATTAAGCTAGGCCTGCCTTCCTGGTATAAATCCTACTTGGTAATGGTGTATTATCCTGGGGATTACTTTCTGTAATCTTTTTGCTAATATTTTATTTAAGATTTTTACATCTATATTCATTAGGGAAATTGGTCAATAATTTTCTTTCTCTGTTTTCATTCTACCTGGTTTAGTTATCAGTACCATGTCTATGTCATAAAAGGATTAGATATGAGTCCTTCATTCTCTAATTTTTTTTCAAATAGTTTACATAGTATTGAAGTTCATTGGTCTTTAAATGTTTGGGAGAATTCACATGTAAATTCATCTGGTTTGGGGAATTTTTTTTCTTAGAGAATTGATTAACAGATTGTTCTATTTCTTTTTTTTTAAATGGGACTATTTAAATAATTTATTTCCTCTTCTGCTAATTTGGGCAATTTATATTTTTATAGGTATTTCTCCATTTTGCTTAAGTTATCAACTTTATTGGCATAAAGTTTGGCAAAATAATTCCTAATTATTCCAATTATTTCCTCTTCATTGGTGTAAAGTTCTCCCTTTTCATTTTTGAGATTAACAATTTGATTTTACGCTTTCTTTTTTCTAAAAATAACTGAAGGTTTATCTGTTTTGTTGGCTTTTCCATAAAACCAACTCTTAGTTTTATTTAATTCAATTTTTTTTTTAATTTCAATTTTACTAATCTCTCCTTTTATTTTTAGAATTTCATGTTTCGTATTTTATTGTTCCTCTTCCAAATTTTTTATATGCAAGCCCAGTTCATGGATCTACTCTTTCTCTATTTTATACAAATAAGTATCTAAAAATATAAAATTTCCCCTTATTACCGCTTTGGCTGCATCCCATAAATTTTGTTATGCTGTCTTATAATTGTCATTTCCTTGGATGAAATTACTAATTGTGTCTATGATTTCTTGTTTCACACATTCATTCTTTAGGATGAGATTATTTAGTTTCCAATTATTTTTTGATCTATTTTCCCCTGGCCTTTTATTGAATGTAATTTTTAATGCAATGTTATCTGAAAAAAAAATCCATTTATTTTTCTGCCTTTCTGCATTAGATTTTGAGATCTTTATGTCCAGTATATGGTCAATTTTTACATAGGTTCCATGAATTGCCAAGAAGAAAGTGTATTCCTTTCTATCTCAATTCAATTTTCTCAAAGAGCCATCATACATAACTTTTCTAGTATGATATTTACCTTTTTTATTTTTCTTATTTATTTTGTGGTTTGATTTATCTAGTTCTGGGAGAGCAAGTTTGAAGTCTTCCACTATTATAGTTTTGCTGTGTATTTCTTCTTGCAGCTCTCTTAATTTCTTTAGAAGGAAGGAATTTGTGATCAAATAAGAATTGCATATCATTGATCACAAAATAGAAATTTTTGATTGTATTAAATTAAAAAGGTTTTGGACAAACAAAACTAATGCAGACAAGATTAGAAGGGAAGCAATAAACTGGGAAGATATTTTTACATCCCAAGGTCTAATAAAGGCCTCATTTCCAAAATACATAGAGAATTGATTCTATTTATAAGAAATCAACCATTATCCACTTCTGTATCAAAGAGTATGTAGAGTTTGTTAACTTTTTGAGGATGATTTCAAATTGCAGAATAGTTGGGTGCATTCACAATTCCACCATTAATGTATCAGTGTCCCAGTTTTCTACATCCCCTCCAACATTCAGCCTTATCTTTTCCTGTCATCCTAGCCAATCCGAGAAGTGTGTAGTGGTGTCTCAGAGTTGTCTTAATTTGCATTTCTCTGATTAATAATGATTTGGAGCATCTTTTTATATGGCTAGAAATAGTTTCCCTTCTTCATCTGGAAATTGTTTGTTCATATCCTTTGACCATTTATCATTTGGATAATGGTTGATTTTGGCTTTTGCTTGATCTTAGATCAGGATGGCAATCTGCTTTTTTTCTTTTCTTCACCTGAAGCATAATAGATTCTGCTTCTGCCTTTTACGTTTACTTTTTTACGTATCACTCTACTTTAAATATGTTTCTTGTAAACAATATATTGTAGGATTTTAGCTTTTAATCCAGTTTGCTATATATGCTTATGCTTTATGGGAAAGTTCATCCTATTCACATTTGTAGTTAAAACTACTAATTCTGTATTTCCTGACATCTTATTAACCCCAAATTTTACTCTTCTCTTTTTACCCCCTTTGTCTTCTCCCCAGTATTTTATTTATGTGCATTACTTGCCTCAAGCAGTCCTCTCCCTTTAGAGTCACTCCCTCTTTGTTACACTTTTCCTCTACTATTTCTGTTTTCTCTTCTAGTTACCCTACGTCTTCCCTTTTCCCCCTTCCTCTCCCACTTTTCTATAAGGGGAGAGAAGTTCTCAGTGGATCCAAATATGAGTAATATTCTTCCTTTGAGTCAACTCTGATGAGAGTAAGATTCACATAAGTATTCATCACCCTCCTTTCTTTGCCTCAATTATAAAAGGTTTTCTTTTCCTCTTTCTGAGATTTAATTTCTCACATTTACCTCCACTTTCCTCTTTTTCTGGTACATTCCCCTTTCCACTACTAGTTTCTTTTTTTATATTATAATAGTAATATGAAACTATAATGCACTTTCTATGAATAACCATAACAGAAATACAGTTCTCAAGAATTGTTTTCTTTTTACCTTTTTATGCTTCTCTTGAGTTTTCTATTTGGAGGTTAACTTTTTTGTTTATCTTTGGCCTTTTCATTGGAAATAAATCAAATCCCCCTCTTTCATTGAATGTTCATTTTCTTCCCTGAAAGAAAATGCTCAGTTTAATGGGGTAATTTATTCTTGGCTGCATTTCAAGTTCCTTTGCCTTTTGCAATTTCAGATCCCAGGCCCATCAATTTTTTAAAGTGAAAGCTGCTAGGTCCTAGGTAATTCTTATACTGGCTCCTCAGTATTTTAATTGTTTCTTTCTGGCTGCTTGTAATATATATACATTTTTTTTTCTTCATCTGATAGTTCTGAAATTTAGCCACGGTATTCCTTGGAGTTTTAATTTTGGAGTCTCTTTTAGGAGGAATTCAGTGAATTCTTTCAATGGCTATTTAACCTTCTGATTCTATGACATTTGTATAGTTCTCTTTGATGACTTCCTGAAAAATAATGTCTAGGCTCTTTTTATCATCATAGTTTTCATGGAGTCCAATAATACTTTGATTGTCTCTTCTAGATCTATTTTCCAGGTCAGTTGTTTTCCCAAGTAGGTATTTTACATTTTTTCTATTTGTTTTCTTCTTCTTTTTTTTTTTTTTTTTTTTTTTTTTTTTTTTTTTGGTTTTGCTTGACTGATTCTTGATATCTCATTGAGTCATTCATTTCCATTTGTTTAGTTCTGAATTGTAGTGAATTATTTTCTTTATTTTTTTAATTTCTTTTTGTATTTGTCCAATTGAATTTTTAAATGAGTTAGGTTTTTTTTTCCATTTCACAAATTCTGTTTTTTAAGGAGTAATTTTTTCCATTCTATCAAATCTATCTTTATCTATCTTTTAATGACTTATATACCTTTTCCAAACCATCTTCCAAAATTTTCATTTTCTTTCCCCATCTTTCTTCTAACTCTCTCTCTTCAGATCCTTTTAAATTTCATCTAGAAGAGCATTGTGTGATGGGGACCAGTTTATATCACCTCTGGGGGCTTCATCTGGAGGCAATCTGCTTTTAGTCTCTTTAGGGTTTGAAATATATTCTTCTCTTTTCACCACAAATACTATCTATGGATAGCATTCTTTTTTTTTTTTTTTTTTTTTTTTAAGTTGAGACCTGTTTTTTAGGGCAAGGGAGTTTTCTCAAGCTTCTTCTACAAACAGCAGCCGCTGTGTTTGTGCTGACTCACCCTGGTGTTGGGTGGGTGTGGCCAGGTCCCTTGAGATTCTACCTTTTCAGTGTTCACTATTTATCTTTTGTGTTTGTGTTGCATATTTTATAACTTTTCTACTGATCTATGGGCTTGCAACCAGGGCAGAGTACCCAACACGGCTGTAGTTTTCTCCCTGTAGCATGTGCTATCTTTGCTGGTGTCTGTGCTCAACCTGTTTGCCCTTGGCCTGTCTCCCTTCTTGCCCGATTGAAACAGATCTTTTTTTTCTGGAAATTTTTGAAATTAACTTCTCCTGGTAATTTGTTGCACTCCCAAGTTTTATGGATTCTGTCAGTCCAGAACTAATTCAGAGGCTGGATTTGCTAATTAGTTTGAGGGTTTTAGGAGAAGGTCAGAAAGAAACATGTGACCTCTCCTCCATCTTGGCTCTTCATCCATCATTAAACTATTTCAATCTTATCTTCTTATGTTGCAGATGTTACTCTATGTTTAGTTTCTGCCATACTATTTTCTATTTTACCCAGCATTTTTGGTCAAATAATGAGTTCTTATACCATAAACTAGAGTCTATGATTTTATCAACTAGTAGATTACTATAGTCATTGATTATTGTGTGTTGTGTGCCTAACCTATTACCCTGAAAGTTTGGATTTCTTAGCTAGTACCAAATGATTTTGGAATTACCACTTGATAATATGATTTTATGTTTGGTACAGCTAGACTACCTTTCATTTTATTTTTTCCTTTTAATTCCCTTGATATTCTTGATCTTTGATTCTGCCAGATGAAATTCATATTATTTTTTCTAGCTATATAAAATACTTTTTTGCTAGTTTGATTGGAACAGCACAAAATAATTAGATTAATTTGGGCAGAATTGTAATTTTTATTATGTAAGTTTGACCTTCCCAAGAGCAGTTGATGTCTTTCCAATCATTTAGATTTAATTTTATTTGTGTAAAAATTTTTTATATAGTTCATGGGTTTGTCTTGACAGGTAGACTCCCAAATATATTACATTTTTTAATAAGAAATATCTCTTTTTATCTCTTGCAACTGTGTTGTGTTGATAATGTAGAAATACTAATGATTTGGGTGAATTTATTTTATATTCTGCAACATTGCTAAAATTTTTAATTCTTCCAGGTTTTTGTTTTTTTAGTTAATTCTCTAGGGTTTTCTAAGATGCCATTATTTTCATCTGCAAAAAGTGCTATTTTTGTCCAAAGGCATTTTTATTTTGTTGTCCTCTCCTGATTTTGTTTCTTTGTCTGGCTTGTTTCCTAAATATTTTGATATGATCTGATTTGGTTGATGTTGTGTTTTTGTTCATTTTCCCCTCCCTTTTTGCTTTTTTTTTTTTTTTTTTTTTTTGGAAATTTGAGTTTTGCTCCTATTGTGGAAGGGCGCTAATGTCATCCTGGAATCTATGGATGACCATCATATCTAATGTTGTCTTAAGTGGTTAGGATGGGGAGTGGCTGCTGCTGTTGCTGGAAGCTGTAGATATTTCGCAGCTTTTCTGATGCTGAGTTGGGATCTCGATGATATCTTGCGGGTGATGAAGCTGATAGAGAACTTCTGGATTTTCCTGGGATTACACTGAAGCATGATGTGGTATGGCTGTTTGTTGTTGTGGAAGTTTTGTGGGCCCTACTGCTGATGCTTGCCTGCTTGCCTGCTTGCTTAAATACCTGTAAGGCTGGCTATCTATTTGCCTGGGGCTATGCTGAAGAACATGCAGGTGTGGCCCTTGGAGGATGCCTGTTTGCCTGTGGCTACTTTGAAGCACAACGTTGGAACTAGAGGCTACCAGTTTCACTGACTATTTTGAGTCACTTGGGAAGAACTACCATTGGTGTTTACCTGCTCTACCATATTGGGGTCAGGTTCTCCTATTGGTCTAAAGATGTGGTGCTTGCTGCTGGCTTATCAGAACACTTCCTATCCTGTCTTGTTTTATGCTTCTATTTTACAAGACATTCCTTTCAAGA
Organism: Sminthopsis crassicaudata; assembly: GCF_048593235.1. Taxonomy (NCBI): domain Eukaryota; kingdom Metazoa; phylum Chordata; class Mammalia; order Dasyuromorphia; family Dasyuridae; genus Sminthopsis; species Sminthopsis crassicaudata. The sequence goes on along the minus strand of NC_133619.1, from coordinate 184,488,517 downwards.
TCTTCCAAGTGAACTTGGACTCAATGATTGTTTCATCCTTTATTTTTTCTGATTCTGCTGTTCCAGGATTTACTTTGGTGAGATATTTTGTGGTTGTTTGGAGGTGAATTTAGAAGAATTACAGAGATTTGCTGCTTACTTCAGCACCTTGGCTCCTGGAATTCCTATCCAAATAATCTTAACTTTGGAATTTAGCTGGGGATGCACATCACAATCTCTAAATGTGACAGAGGAGAAAAGGGAAGCTATTTAGAATAATTTCTTACTTTACTTCATCTAACTTTGTAACTAATTGAGCAGTGAATTATTCCTTTCACTAGAGGAAGGGTGGAGATTGGGTGCAAGAGAACTTTAGTCTCTGTTCATTAGAAAATGAAATTCTAAAAAAAAAGTGACATCATTACCATTAAATAAATATACTAATAGGCTTTTAAAGCAAAATAAACTTCCAAGTAAGCATTCTTAGCAACAAAGTTCCTTGATAAATTTTGCAATGAAAATTTCTAAGTTTATACTATTCTTCAAAAGACTTTCTAATATGCCCAATGATCATCAAAATGATGTGGGTAGGTCTCTTTAAGATTCCTTTCTGATTCCCAATCCCCACAAACAGCTACCTCCTTATCTAAAAGCCCATTGAATTCTATTCAATTCTAACCCTAGCTAAAGCTGAAGCCAGAGGCCAATCTGGTACTCCACCCACCTTCAAGATCACCAAAAGCACCCTTTTGAATTCCAATGATATCCGGGCTTTCCCAGCCCCCACTCTAATGATCTGCTCAGGTTTCCCCAACCCCCACAACTCCATTATTAAAAAAAGGGGAACCCTGAAGTCCATTCTTGGCAGGAGCCCCAAACATGGTATCCTTCAGGCCATATAAGGGTTCCTGTCTGCTCGGCAACCAGCTCTGGCCCTGGTATCTTTCTACCTTTACTCTTACTTCCAAACCTCTACAATAAACCTTTTTATCAATCTTGGTTTTGGGGCCTGTAAATTCCTTTATAGGGGACTCTGTACCATCATTAGACTGCATTTAACTATGTATCCTTGTGCCGAACCAAAAGGGATTACCCCTTACCTAATTCTCATCAAAACTATATGCAGTCCATAATATTTGCATGTGAGACTTTGCTGTGAATACAAAATACTGATAAGTTAAATATGGTATCTGCACTCTAGTATTTTATAATCCAATGCAATCACATACTCTATCTTTGACACAAAAGAACAGAAATATTGACCTCCAAACAGCTCTCTCCATTCTATCACACAAATATCAGAAATCTGACTATCATCTTTAAAATTATTTTTAGACTTTTAATATTCAGACTTTCATATTTCAAACTTTATATATGCTTTATATTATAAAGCATAGCTATTAAAAGTTTACTTCTTCTGTTTTTACCATTCTCTTATTTTCTTCCTCCCCTCCCCTTTTCTCTCTTTTTCTTCTCCTCTCTTCTAAACGTCTCTTCTCTCTTCTCCTGTCCTGTCATGTCCTCTTCTGTTCTGTTCTCTCCACTGTTCTCCTCCCCACCCTTCCCCTCTCTCCTTCCTTATCCCTCTCCTTCTTTGATATTGACATTTGTGGACTCAAAAGCATTATTTCATCACTCTTTGGACATGTTGGTAAATGAAAATCTTTCTGAGTTCATGTTCCTTCCAACCATTGAGCTGCCAAAGGATCACTATTTTCCTACCAGCAAAGTTGATATATTTTCTCCCTCCCGCCTTTACAAGGGCACTCATTTTTTATGGCATTGCCCCTACCTCCACCCTCTTTCCCCTCCATTAAATCCCCTCCACAGGAAGCATCCTGGTCCTATTGTTGTTCAATTTAAATGTCACAGCAGCAGCTTTCCCACTGTTATAGCCAAAAGCTGATGTGATGCCTTAGAGGTTTCACAACACAGGAGATTTGGATGGCTTTAGGGCTTATGAAATAGGATGTAGGAGGTTGAGGTCACTAGTATCCTAGAGTAATGCAACGTGTGAAATTAGGGGAGTGTCAAGGCCCTGAAAATGACTATAAAGACCAGACCCTCATTTCTAAAGTAATCAGAAGTCTGGGAATATTACTAATTAGCAGATGAGAGAAAGATAAAGCAAGCCATAATAGTACTTCTCAAGTAACCTTTAAGTTATTTCCTGCACATTAGGATTATATCAGACCCTGTATCTTATTATTTATCACCTCCCATTTTTAAATTGTAGAATTTAGTTTCTATATACAATCATATTAAATAAGACTCCAAATCTAGGCATAATAATTTGAGTTATGCCCTATTAGGTTGAGAATTTGGAAACAGAAGTGGCAGTGCTTTATAATAGAAAAACATGATAGCTCTAGAGCCAGAATTTGTAAGTTGTTAAAGTCATGTCTGACTCTTTGTAATTGTATTTGAAGTTTTCTTAGCAAAGATACTGGAATGTTTTGCAATTTTTTTTCTTCTTTAATTTTATAGATAAGGAAACTGAGGCAAAAAAAAAATTAAGTAAATTGTTTGGGGTCATATAGCTAGTAAAAGTCTGAGGCTAGATTTAAACTAATGAAGTCTTCCTAATTATAATTTTAATGCTTTATCCACTTTACCACCTAATTGCCCACAGAGTTAGAAGACTTAGATGCAAATCTTGATTCTTCCATTTACTCTTTGTGTGAAGTTGAATCAAGTCACATACATTTTCTGGGTTTTCTTCATGTCATATGTTAAATAAAAAATGAAAGTGCTGACCTTGGAAGTTTCTTCCACATATAGAATTATGAATTTATAGTTTATTTAGAAGTAGGACATGGTCTCAAGTTTAGGAAGAATATTTAAAGAATATTTAGAATTAGAAAGAATATTTAAAACCAGAAAGTACCAGAGGTTGAAATTTGCCATCTGCTGCATTTGTCTGTGCCTTTGCATGAGTCATCCTCTATGCCCAATGCTTTTCTTCTCTCTTAGAACCCTTTGCTTTTCTTCAAGACTCAGTTCAATCACTGCCTTCTGTAGAAGTGTTTCCCATTCTTCCCAATTGCTAAAGCTTTTTCCTGTAAGGCAGAAAATTTGTATCCCTCCCTCCCTTTCTCCTTTTCTCCTCTCTCTCTCTCTGAGCTGTCTTTCGATGTGTCTCTTCCACTATTTCTATGTCTCTCTGTGCCTCTTCCCTTCCTCCACTGTGTGTATGTAATGGGGAAAGGAGAGAGGGTAGTCTGGTGAAATCTATGAAACACTTCTCAAAAAAAAAAAAAAAAAAGTATACTTAAGTACATAAAATAAAGTCTATAAGATTACAAAAGAAATATTATATTATTATATTGTTATATTGAAATTACTTTTTTTTTTTTTTACTACTTCACAAATCCCAGGCAGAGAGAGAAGGTGGCACTACAGAGGCAGTAACCCAAAGAAACTCTCCCAATATTCCCCTCCAAATACCTTTAAAATAAAATTCAAATTCCAAAGTGGCAAGTCAACAAAACCTCAGGATGAATCTTTTTTTCTTTCCTAAAACAACTTAGGTCAGCAGGAGAGATTTGTGACACTGGAGTAGGGCTGGTCCAGAGTATACCTACTGGCAACACCATCAGTGGGCTTAAAAGAATCTGGGACAGCATCAGCAATAGCTTGGAGAGCTCTCATGTCAGGTATAGTAATGGGAATGGACAACAGCTCTGAATGAGATTAGTGGAAACCCTTTTGCTGGCACTAGATATAGAACTGGGGCTATTTTGACAACTTCACCCCACCAAGCCCAATTCTGGGTCACAATGAGAAAGGAGTGCTAGCACTTAGGGCAACAGGGGAGCAAGGGCAAGAGGAGTATGTTGTTGTAGGGGAGCAGAAGCCATTCCTGGGTAAAGAACAGAACACAGATCAGGAGATAACTTTACCTCTCCATGGATCACACTTGGAAGCACTGAAACTTTATGGACTCCTAGCTATGAACTTAAGTAAGGGGTGGCTAGAAAAAAGATATTATTGTGTCTGTGACTAACTAATTGATTTAATTTGGAAGAGGCACCAGTGCTGCTAACATTGCCATTATTTTGATCAATATGAGAAAATAGCCACATCACTATCTTGCATCTCAATTTTAGGAAGAATTTTTTTTTTTTAATTGGATTTCTGTCCTGTATTAAAGGAACTGAATTAGCATTTAGTAGAAAATATGACCTATGTGAAAATAAATAAGTAAAAAGTCACTGAACATAGAATCAGAAAACTTGGGTCCTACTTCTAAATCTTCCATTAATTAGTTTCTTGACTTTAATTTGAATATCATATTTCTCATGGAGAAATAAGGGGGTTGCCTTAGGTATTTTCTCAAGTCCATCATAGCTATAAAATAATATAAATCTTGCATTTGAAAAAAAAAATCCACTAAAGTAATTGTTACTCATTGGATATCCCATTACCTATTCTAGGTTAGAATGGAAATTAGAAATAAATTACAAATTTGGCTTCATGAAAGGAACAATTATTGAATGAATTTAAATTGAGTTTGTCTTTTGTTAGTTAAAAGTTTCTTTTTTTCTTTAAGTTGATGTATTGCAGCTATATTTCCCTACATAATTTATTCATTTTTTTTCTTATCCATTTATTCTAAAATCATAGAATTAACCTTCCCACCCACCCTCAATTTTATAGATGAAGGAACATTTCAAGAGAGCTGAAGTGATTTAAGGATATGATAATGGCACTGAGTCCACAGATATTTATTAAATGGAAGGATCTTCAGGAGTATATAAAATAAGGCCCAGTTCTACCCTCAAGCAATTCATATTCTAATAAAAATGGAATATCAATAGATTACTATAAACATTATTATATGATAAATTCTATAAGACTGTCAAATTCCACTGGACTTTGGAAGAGGGAAAATAATATCAAATGTGGATGGCCAAGAAAGTCTTCAGAAGAGATGAGTATAAACCAGGACTTTAAGAGAAGTTCTCAAATATATGAAAAGGAAGGGTTATTTCAAATGAAGGGATTAGCATAATTAATGTCATTCAAAATGGAAAGTATAAAATATGTTTAGGTAATGGTTAGTCTCCTTATTTGTCTAATGTATAGGATATATTCAAGTAAGTTGTGACAAGGTAGTTGAAGGTCTGAAATATATATGTCCAAAGTTTCTTTATTAGTTGTCCTTTCTGATGTATAACTTCCATAAATTGTATAAATATATTGAAATACAAAGAGATTAAACATTGAAATGTAGAAGAATGTTAGATTTTGAAAATAGGTATTGGTTTTGTGATTTCATGTTGTAGGGAACTCTCAAGTGAGAAGAGTCCCTAAAACCACTTCTCTTTAACATGTAAGATAATACCTAGAACATTGAGTGAGTTATTAACTTCTATGTATTAGAGGAATTATTCTTCCTCACTTCTAGACTTTGCTACACAATGCTTCTTCCTAGGTTATAAGCATTACTTAAATTAAAGTGGTTCTCAAAAGCATTGGAAATGCCATTGACATACTGTTAGCAAACATCTTATTTATTTTCACAGATCATCCAAAAGAACCTAAACATTAAAATATTATTAATTATGCTTATGGTAAAAATAAAATAAAATCAAATTATATTTTAAAATTTTGAATAGTTATTGTCCAAGAAATGTTTATCAAAATATGTACCAAATAATTATGACAATCACATTGCCCACAAGATGAAAGGGATGAATTCTCAGAAATGTTTAATTTGAAAAATAAAGAATGTTAGAGTAACAGACTTGATTATGTCATTAAAATTTTAAATAATTTCATCCTAAATTATATTTATATTTAATACATTTTTATTTTCAAAATCTCTGAAACACTTAAGAAATTTGTACATAAGGAACATCAGCTTAAAATGAAACACCTTTTGATTTAACATCCTGAAAAAATTACATTTTATTTGTCTTTGAAGTAAATCATCAATCTTTGTACACCATATTAAAATTTATTCTCTATTTAGACAGTTAATACCAATATATATGCATTAAAATATGTATTTGTTAGAGAAAACTAATTTATTTTAAATAGTCATTTAAAGAATAGTAGTATATAATTTATGATTATATGATTTCTGTAAGAAGTTTGCCATCATATACAAGTGACTACTTTATCCTAGCTACATGGTAATACATTAGTCATCTTTCATATCGTTCAAAATGTTTCCATCTCCATGTAATTAATACATGTGCTGTGATCAATATCAGTGACATCATCTTCAGCTGTGCAGGTCTGGGATATAATCAATCACTGTAAAGCATGATATTCTGATGTCCATTACATGACTGGACTACCTTTTAATCCACATGTAAAAGGAAGGGGAAGAGCATCATGCCAAATAAAATACAGAAAAGTGATTTTTAGCACCAACTTTAGGATTCTGTAAAAGCCAAGTGACTTCACACTTCTTTACAAATTATCCTTGTAATTCATAACAGAGAAGTGAAAATGTGAAGAGAAGGAAACCTGTTCAACCAAGAACATAGTGATTTTTATTAAGTTATATAAAGTTTCTGTAAAGCATGTCCTTTTTTTATTTCAACATCTTTTAATAGTATTGGAACTTTAAAACTCTCTAAGTATGTAAAACTTAGAAAGTAAAAGTAATATTAAATAATATATATGCATACAAATATATGACAGTAATTATTTGAATTGTATGAAATTCAAAACTGAATAGCATAAAATTCAGGAGTATATCAAGTTCTAGTTATAGGATAATTATATTAAAAGAGCTCTAATCATCTAATTTGCCTTCTAATTCACCAATCACCTAATTCACCTTTAGGCAATTGATTATCTAATCCTTCTCTTTTTAAAAAATAAATTTCTAGACAAGATTAACATTTTATTCAATTGCACTTTCTACTAACTGATAACAGATTTGATTTAAATTGCAATGTTCAGTAAGAACCTTTTATGTATTTTTAGAAGTATGATTTTAAGTATTGAACTTTCCTGGATGACCAGTTTCAATTCCATTTAACAAGTCTTAGGCTTTTAATCACTTTATGTCTGTCATTCAAAACTGCTCCAGATTCTAATTCATAAGATTCTCTGCAGAGAATCTGGTACACTACTAAGTACCAGAATCAAGGGATCAATTCAATTTAGCAAGCCAAAGTTAACTATTTGTGCAGCCGGGTGGTATAGCTGGGCCAGCTGTCAGAATGCCTTTTCTTCATAGATTAAAATCTGGCTTCAGACACTTACTAGTTGTGTGATACTGGGCAAGTCACTTACCACTATTTGCTTTAATTTTCTCATCTGTAAAATGAGCTGGAGAAGGAAATAACAAATCATTTTAGTATCTTTGCCAAGAAAACCTAAAATGGCATCATAAAGAGCCAGACAAGATTGAAAAATGATTGAAAAACAAGAAGTATTTGCTATTTCCTACTTCTACTTCATAGTATCACTACACAATAACAAAACAGCCTCTGACTTCAGAAGTCTTTTTTTTTTCCTATTAGAATTTCAGAATTGAAAAGGAATTACAGGACCTAGAGGGCTAAACTTGAACAAAAATGCACTCCATTTAGAGCTAAATGGCACAGTATATACAGTAAGTGGTCCTGGAATCAGAAAGGTCTTAGACACTGGTATTGTAAGTCTGCAGAAGTCATTTTATCTCTTTGCTTCAAGTTTCTCAATAGCAAAATGAAGATAATAATAGACTCCACCCATGAATGTGATTGTGAGGATCAAATTAAATGATATTGAATAAAATGCTTACTACAGGACAAGTTACATTCAGTGCTTAATAAATGTTCTTTTCCTTTTTTTCTTGTTAGATCCTTGGTAAGTAATCATTTCATTTTTTCTTGAAGACTTGTTAAGTGGGTTTAACTGAGACAACTCAGTCTTCTATTCCTTCTATTCATGTTTCAATCTACTTCTTTTTAATTTCCTCTAGTTCTTCCCTCTACGGCCAAATAAAATAAATGCAATATAAATCTCTTTCCAAAACGTCCTCCCCAGAAATACTTGAATATTTGAACATCATTTCCTTTTAAAGTTTTCTTTTCTAATAAAAAAACATTACTAGGTTCAATCAAATCTCATCTCATGTGCTGTCTATTCCTCTGGCTGCTCTTCTGGGCACAATGATTTGTTGATGTCCCTTCTAATGCATCAACTCAACTATGATTTTAAAAAAATATTTCTTTTGAATTTACAGAATAAAACAAAAATTTCCATAGCACAGTAAAAGAAAAAAAAAGATGATTGTCCATGAAACTACAAATCTACTATGAACAACTTGGTATATCTTTCAAATATACAACAAAATGACCATGCAAGTTTCTTTTCTTTTTTTCTCCCTTCTTCCCTGTCCTAGAGATGACTACTATTAGACACACACACACACACACACACACACACACACACACACACACACACATATATATATATATATATATACACATGCACATACACACATTAAAAAAAGATATAAAATAATTTTGCTTATGTATAGTGTGTGTATACACTATTTTATATCTTTTTTTTTTTTTTTTTTTTTTTTTTTTTTGCTGAGGCAATTGGGGTCAAATAACCTACCCAGGGTCATACCATCAGGAAGTGTTAAGTGTCTGAGATCACATTTGAACTCAGGTCCTCCTGACTTCAGGGCTGATGCTCTACCCACTATATCAACTAGCTGCTAGTTCTTTCTTTATATGCAGGTAGCATCTTTCTTCATGGGTCTTTTTGGTTAATTTGTGTATGTATAACAGTCAAAATAACTCCTTTGCTCAAAATTCTCCTTAAAACAATATTGCTATTACTTTATACAATGTTCTTTTGGTTTTGGTCATATCACTTTTCATTATTATGTGCAAGTTTTTCCATGTTTTTCTAAGATCATTGAACTTATCTTTTCTTAAAGCACAGAATATTTCTCATAGTTATATACCACAATTTATAATAGAAATGTGTTCTAATTAGCACAAAGGATAGTGGGTCGCATTCCTTTCATTGTTCTGCTATATTTTTGTTGTTTGTTTGTTTATTTGCTTTTCATATGCCATGACACTGATGACTCAAATGATTTTGTAATTTAGAACTCAAATTTAGATGTTTCTTAGATAATGGTGTGCCAAATAATGGATTTAGTGCATGACACTAAAATTTTCAAAAGTTGATACACTTTAATGTTATATGAATTGTGAAAAATAATTTGCCAATAAGAATGAGATAAATATTTATCAGAGATTTCTGTTCTACTCTTACTGGACCGAATAGGACAGATGATTTGTGTTCCAAAACTTGAATGTTCCAAGAATCACATAGAAGACACAATGACATCCCAAGTAGACACAATGTTTACTTACCATAATAATAATAGTTTATAATCTTTCCTTTCTCATCAAGTTTATGCCTAATTATTCCAGACATTCTCTAGAATGTTTCAGAAACCTCTTTTCTCTGTATATTCATTCTACCTCTGGACTTCTCCCTCTTAGTTACTGTTTCCTTCTAGAACCTCCTTTTTAAAGACAATGCCCGGACCAACCACATCTTTCTTTCACAAATGTATTACTGACGCTTCCATACTTTTTTTTTTTTTTTGAAATGTCCACTCCTTCACAAGCTCCTTTGCTTTTAATCATTTATCTTATTCCCCTGCACTAGTACTTCCCTTTCGAGAATGGCTACATTAACACCTGAATTCTATATGTAGAGTTCCAATCTCTCTCTAATCGCGCAACCCCCAACTTGCTTCTGGAGTTGCTTATCTCCAATTAGAGTCTGACCTTCTAAATGCCCCAAACGCCCCCACACCCCAATCACTAGAAGAAGGGTGGGGGTAGGGTTTTTGTCTTTCCCTCACTATTCTCTGCATTACCTTGTATGTAGCCTGAGGCAAATGCTAGCTGCCTTCCCTCCCTCTACCTCTTCTAACAAAGTAGGGAGGGGTCACGTGGGATTTCTCTTCCATTATGTGAGTAGGTATAATAAAGGCTTTTAAGATTACACATGGCTGTTCTTGAGTGCACTACCGGTTATTAAACTATAGATTTAAGAGATCATGGCCAGAGACCTTTGAAGGCCTCAGAGGAGGCGAGCCGGGTAGAGTTGACACTGCAAAGGTCAGTGGTCAAAGGTACTCTGTTGGGCCTAGGACAGACTGGTAATAATAACTGCCTGGAGAGCAAGTTACAAATGGACAAATGTTACAAAATGGACAAATGGACAAAATGTTATAAAAAAGACGTAGCTCTGTCTTGTCTAAGAAAAATCAGATCCAAAAGGGGATAAATTAGAAAGAAAACAAAAAGCACACAAACAACAACAACAACAAAAAAAAAACATGAAAGTACTATGCTGTGATCTACATTCAGTCCCCACATTCCTCTTTCTGGATGCAGATGGCTCTCTCCAACACAAGTCTTTGGGAATTGGTCTGAATACCTCATTGTTGAGAAAAGCCACATTCATCAGAACTGATCATTGCATAATCTTGTTGTTACTGTATACAATGTTCTTTTAGTTATACTCACTTCACTCAGCATCAGTTCATGTAAGTCTCTCTAGCCCTTTCTGAAATCATCCTGCTGGTCTTTTCTTACAGAACAATAATATTCCATAACATTCATATACCATAATTTATTCCATTATTTATTTTCAAGGCATGGTTAATGACATAGAACCCAAATATTAAAAACTAGATTGTCAAGTTCCACCAGCAAAGGACAATCTGTGAGACACTCCCTGACACTTGAAACATTTTTGGTAGTACCTAAGTAACAAAATGATGCTATTTTTACAGTATTCTTAAAACTTGGAATGAGCACTTCAATGACAAAAGAGTAAATTTCAGATGACAACAGGAGGGAAAGGAAGGGAAAATTCTCTATCTGCTGAAATTAGGAACTTAATAATAAAGGAGGAGGGAAGTCATTTAGAAGTCAATAAGGAGTAAGACGAATAGGCTAAAGTCAACACTTTGGTTTTTTATTTAGAAATAAACAACCAAAAATATTAATTCTAATTAATTGGTCAAATAGCATTTATTAACCACCTTCTTTACTAGGAACTATGCTAAGCACTGAGGATATAGGGAAAGGATAATTCAATCTATTGATCAAAAATGCAATGCAAACAACTATTTACAAACAATATATCTACGGAATAAATTAGAACTAATCAATAGAAGATACTAGCATTAATGAGATTACTTACATTTACTAGTACTATTACTGCTACTAATATTACTATTACTAACTCTATTATTTTAAGTTCTGAAAATTGGTTTACATGTATTTTCTCATTTTCATAGTTAATGAATGTCTGAGGTAAAATTTAAACCTAGGTCATCCTAACTCCAAGTTCAGTGTCTTATGCATTACTTTGTGCTATATTTGAATAAGTTTCTTACATAAACAAGATAAAGTATTTAAGGTGGGTAAAATAAGGTTTAGCTGGATTAATAAATGGTTGCAGGTACAAGGAATGGCACAAGAAACTATGCCCCCTTTTCATATATATATTCCAACAACTAACACAATATATCCTATACAAGCTATTATTTAAATGTTTAACAAATAGTTGTCAATTGCTGTTGAATTGATTGACACCAAGGAAGAGGAAAATCAGTAATAGATTGTCCAAGAGATTTGTTGTATCCCTTCAGTACTGACTCGCATAACATTTTTATCAATGACTTAAAGAAAATCATTGGTGGCACGATTAAGAAACTTAAAAAATGCTATAAAGCCTTTGGTCCAGGAGTGTTCTATTGGATTTATATTCCAAAGAAATCATAAAGGAGGAAAAGGGACTCACATATGCGAAAAAGTTTGTGGCAGCCCTTTTTTTGTAGTAGCAAGAAACTGGAAACTAAGTGGATGCCCATTAGTTGAGGAATAGCTGAATAAGCTATGTTATATGAATGCTATGGAATATTATTGTTCTATAAGAAATGATCAGCAGAATGATTTCAGAATCCTGGAGATTACATGAACCGATGCTAAGTGAAGTGAGGAGAACCAGGAGATCACTGTGCAAGGTAATAAGATTATACAATGATCAATTCTGATGAACATGTCTCTTTTCAACTTTGAGAGGATTGAGGCAATTCCAATGATCTTGTGATCAAAAGAGCTATCTACACCCAGAGAAAGGACTATAGTAACTGAGTATGGATCACAGCATAGCATTTTCACTCTTTTTGTTGTTGTTTGCTTGCATTTTGTTTTCTTTCTTATTTTTTTCCTTTTTGATCTGATTTTTCTTGTGCAGTATGATATATGTATAGAAAAATTGCACATGTTTATTGGATTACTTGCCATCTGGGGAAGGGGGTGGAGGGAAAACAGGAGAAATTTGGAACACTAGATTTTGCATTGTTGAAAAATTATGCATGCATTAAAAAAAAGCTTTAATAAAATAAAATTAAAATTAAATGAACAAAAGGAATGCAATCTTGATAATAATTACAGGACACTGCTGGAGAGAAAAAAAATATGACTTAAATTTTGAATAACAATATCATCCTCTACAAATTTCTCAGAAGTAATACAAAATTTAATGTGGAGAAATCTATTCAGGATAAAGATGTCTTAATACTTGCATATTCTTACATTTAGGTTAAAACAACTGAAGAGGTATAAGATGATGGAAATTTGACTAGATAGTACTTCACTTGATTAAGACCTAGTAGGTTTAGCAGCATCTAAGCCCAATATAAATCAAGAGTATGATGTGTCTGACAAAAATGTTCTACAGATCTTTAATACTTTTTTTTAACAAATCTTTTTCAATATTGAAGAATTGGAGTGTTTTCAACAAAAAAGGAGATTGTTCTACTTAACTACTCTGGTTATTCCATATGTAAAGTTCAGATTTAGAGAGAAACTTTGATAAGTTATACATTTTAGGTCTATGACAGTTTTGGCCTTTTAGAGTTTTGATTGCAATGCTGGAATGTGACAGTTAAGCACACAGAGAGGTGAAGTATAAAATGGGAATGGGGATAAATCCATCTGGCTGACTACTAGGTGTTCCGTGGCAGAAGAATGGGCTTTTGGATTTATGATAAAACATAAGAAATCAGTTATGATAATGAAAAAAAAAAAAAAAAAAAGGAAATTTAAAAAGCATTACTTTTTTTCTCCCTCTCTTCCAAAAGATTAACTCATGAACTTGGAATTTAGTTTTCTTGCTGTTAAACAACTCTAAATAAAAATACATCCATTAATAATTAGTCAGAAGGATTCTTAAGAACAATGATTCATCTGATATGGTAGTTCTTAGAGTTTCCAAAAAAAACTCTTAAGACACTCATGTCTTCATTGACCAGTCAGTGATCAAGACAGAATGAAAGCCTTTTCCTTCTCAATCTCTCTTACTTCCATTCTTTGCCATTCTTATTCAAAGTCAAGAGAATACTTATCATCTGATTTTAGTTACTCAATAAATATTTAAAAGGCAAATTCTGTGTAGAAAATATTCTTCTAGCATTAGACTAATATAGAAATAAGTATGACATGACTATTATTTTCTAAGAGGAAGAAATAAGACACATGTGCCCAGAATTGAGAATGATGAGGGGAATCCTGAAACCCTTTCTCTTTCTCTCTTTCTAACTTTGGGTGTGATTCATGAGGTAAAGCACTTGAGAAGCTCCTTGAAGGAGAGATTCTCCTTGAACCCTGCCTCGGTGAAAGACCTTCCCCAGGGAATCAAGATAAAGTGATTTCATTCTGTTATCTAGGTGGGACTGTTGAGTACTTAGCTAGAGCTGGAGATTCCAACCCCATGGAACTGGAGATTAGCCCAGAGACACTCATTCAATTCCAAGATTTTCAATTGTGATTCCAGCTCAAACTGCACCTAGCCCCCATCAAGACCTGCTCCCAGCTTCTAGCCTAAGCTTCAATTATAAAAAGAGCCAACTTAGGGCTCAGGACTTGCAGATACTTTGCCAAGGAACCTTTCTATCCCCTTGGCATAGCAGCAACCCTCTGCCTGCTGAAATGATATTCTCTTTACCCCTTCTTTATCTCTTTCTCATCTATTTCCCTAACAAGACTTTATACCTCTCTTGGGATTTCTCTGCTAGAAACTTTACTTCTCTGTCAGGACCTTGCCACCATGGAGTTCGGTCTTTTTATTCACACATAGCAAAGGCTGACTTCCCAATGCCAATAATAAACTTCTTTTTGCCAGTCTAGCTTTTCGGGTTTGTAAATGCCTTTACCAAGGACTCCTGCTGCCAGAAGGGGGTTCCCACAAGTCCCTGCCCTGCATTTTCAGAGGGGAGTTGGTGTCAGTGGAGAAAATGCAGGAGACCAGGCCAGCTACCAGGAGCCTGACCAAAGATGGAATTAATCTCTCTCTTCTTCCCCCAAGAACTTGAGCTCCCAGTTTATATGCTCTTCACTGAATATAAGCCAATCATTACCTCAATATAAAACCATTATTTGTTGTAAGATTAAATCAATCATACTGAACTATTAAGCACCATGCTAAACTAGGTAACCACTGTGTCATCAATTCCACTGACTTAACATGTTATATCCTTGTTTCAGAGTTCTGACCCATAACAGTTCCCTGAACCCAAAACCTGCTACTAACCTCATCAAGAATACATATTTTCATACATAGAGTAAATATCTTATATTGCACATAATGCAAATGAAACACGTTCAATTATGTTAAGATAACAGTATAGCAGCAACAGAGACCCAAGGATAAAACAACTACCTCAGAAAGTGCTTTGAAGGAAGAATTTACCTCAGTATACTACTTAGTAGCTTCCTATCTTAATGAATTATTCTTGTCACTTAGGTGCTTATTACTCCAAAGGACTGTAAGTGTTGTCACATACTCGAAATTCAGTGATTTTTAAAGTCATTACTCTGTAATGGCAAGGTCCTCTATGGCTCATAAGTAGGAAGGAATTTGGTTCTCACTGACCAGATTATTACTGACCAGATTATCAGTCAGCAATGTATTGAGGAGTTGTCATATTGACTGTTGTCTCAGGAGTTTGATCTGTAAAACTATCCTGAGGCCAGAAGCAATAAATTGATGAATCAGGCAGATTGTCAGAACTATAGCACTCCTAGGAATAATAAGCACCTAAATGACAAAAATAATATGAGAGAGGCAAAGTCAGAGGACTTTGTGATCAGATAGATTGCCAGAACAGAAGCCTCCCTAAAATCAGGGGACCACAAAATGTTATTACATTATTTTGAAAAGGAAAGAGAATAAGCAGTTTGAAAATTGAGGAATGTTTGGGAGAGAATAAGTAATCTCAGAGCCTTGCAAAGTTATCAAACCAAATAACTTTTTAAATCTTGAAATATGTTTAAAGAATTCCAGGGTAAATGAATTCAAATCCTATTCATGCCAATTATGGCCTTGATGACCTTGAGGGAGCAGATTTTTCTAACTCTCAATTGCCATAACTGTAAACTGAAGGTGGTTATTTCAGGTTCTAAATCTATGATGTCATGTGAACATATGGTAAAAAGGATGGGGAAGGACAGAAACCAGGAAATAATAAGTTGAGGAAAAAATTTGAAGCAAAAATTTGATCTATTCTTAGAAAAGAAATAATTGTTGTTGAGATCAGTTTCCCAAACCAAATTATAGCATGCACTCCTAAATTATCTCTAAGCTTAGATAGTTTGATATGCCACTATCATGAATGACTTTTGACAAATCAGGACATGAGGATGCTAAGTCAATGAAAAAGAGAACTGGGAAGCAAGATATGTGTGTGTGTGTGTGTGTGTGTGTGTGTGTGAGAGAGAGAGAGAGAGAGAGAGAGAGAGAGAGAGAGAGAGAGAGAGAGAGAGAGAGAGAAATTCATATAAATAGGATTTTAAAAGTGAAATCATCTGAAAATGTTTTCAGACTTGAGAAATAATAAACTAAATGATTGCAAAAACTGATTTCAAACTGCCTCTAGTTTTTAGTTCTTTGTAACATTCACTTTTTCTCAATACTTCAGTACACTATTTTTCAATACCAATAGCTTCCCACTGATCCCAAGTAAAACACCCACACCCACACCCACACCCACACCCACACCCACATCTACACACACACACACACACACACACACACACACACACACACACACACACACATGCATGCACACACACACATGCAACATAAGTAGACTCCACATTTTAGCATTTAAGATTATCAACAATCTTGACCTAATCTGTATTTCCAAATTAATTGTGGGACTATTTAACAATACAAGCCTTCCACTCCAGATGAGATGGACCAATTGGTCTGCTCTATTCCACATTTTCCTGAAACCTGACCTGCTCACCCTACTTCTGTCCTTTCAACTTATACTCTGGTCTTTGTGTAGCCTGTCTTTTTCCTTCCTTCATCCCTTTTCATATTATCAAGATATAATAAAGCTAAACAAAAAGAAAAATAAAAATTAGAAAAAATGCTAAATATCTTATTTTAAAAATCCAGTAAAGATAATTTTAAAATTATTATTATCCCTGAAAGTCCTGATACAAAAAAGATCCTGGCCATCATCTTTCAAGAAATTATCAAAAAAAAAAAAAATCTTGATATTCTAGGACCAGACAAATACAAATTGAAAAATCTATCAATCCCCTCTTGAAAGAGATCCCAAAATGAAAACTCCTAGGAATATTATGGTCAAATTCCAGAACTCTCAATTCAAGGAGATATTGAAGTATCTAAAAAGAAACAATTCAGGTGTAGTAGAGCCACAGGCAGGATTACACAAGATTTAGTAGCTTCTAATTAAAAGACTAAGGGGCTTGGAATATGATATCTAGAGAGCCATGAGATAGGATTACAATCAAGAATCAACTATCCAGAAAAACTGAGTATAATCCTTCAGGGAGAAATAGGAAAGTTCAATGAAATAGAGGATTTTCAAGCATTATTAATGAAAAGACCAGAGATGAATGGAAAATTTGATATTCAAAAATAGGACTAAAGAAAAACATAAGGAAGTAATCAGGGCAGTGATATCACAAGGGATTCAATAAGATTTATCTGTTTACATTCCCACATGGGAGGATGATATTTATAAATTATCAGAACTTTCTCATTATTATGGTAGTTAGAAATAGTAAATACAGACAGAGAGCACAAGTATGAGTTGAACATAATGTCTTTAAAAATGAGGTAATTAAGGGGTGAGAGAGGAATTTACTAGGAAAAAGGAAAAGAGAGAAGTTGAATGGTATAAATTATCTGCCATTAAAAAAAGGTAAACAGATTCCTACAATATGTTGTTTAAAACAGACACATTTAAATCAGGATGATACATTCAGAGGAAAGATAAAAGGCTGGAGCAGAAACTATTAAACTTCAGCTGAAGTGAAAAAAAAAAAAAAATTGGTAGGGATTCTGATCTCAGATCAAGCAAAAGCAAAAATGGATCTAATTAAAAGAGATAAAGAAGGAAACTACATTTTGCTAAAGGATACCATAAATAATGAAGTAATATCAATACTAAGTATATGCAACAAATGGTATAGCATCCAAATTCCTAGAGGAGAAGCTAAAAGAACTCTCAGTTCTAACAAGAAGAATTAGACAGAAAACTAATACTAGTATGGTAGGGGATCTCAACTTTGCTCTCTCAGAACTAGGTAAATCAAACCACAAAATAAATAAGAAAAAAAGTTAATAAGGTAAATAGAATTCTAGAAAAGTTAGGTAGGATAGAAAATTGAATGGAGACAGAAAGGAATACACTTTTTTTTTTTTTTAATTGGGAGTACATGGAACCTATATAAAAATTGACCATGTATCAGGGCATAAATACCTCGAAATTAAATACAGAAAGGCAGAAATAGTAAATGCATTTTTTTTCAGATCATGATGCAATAAAGATTACATTCAATAAAAGGCCAGAGGAAAATAAACCAAAAATTAATTGGAAACTAAATAGTTTAATCCTAAAGAATGAGTGGGTGAAACAACTAATCATAGACACAATCAAGAATTTCAACCAAGAAAAATAACAATGAGGCAACATCCCAAACAAAGAGAGCTGCCACAAACATTCTTTTTTAATTAATTAATTAATTAATTTTTTTTTGGCCACAAACATTCTTGCACATACAGGTCCCTTTCCCTTCTTTAAGATCTCTTTGGGATATAAGCCCAGTAGTAATACTTCTGGGTCAAAGAGTATGCACAGTTGGATAACTTTTTGAGCATAGTTCCAAATTGCTCTCCAGAATGGCTGGATGTATTCACAACTCCACCAACAATGTATCAGTGTCCCTGTTTTCCCACATCCCCTCCAACATTGCACATTATCTTTCCCTGTCATTCTAGCCAATCTGACATGTGTAGTGATATTTCAGAGTTGTCTTAATTTGCATTTCTCTGATTAATAATGACTTGGAGCATCTTTTCATATGGCTAGAAATAGTTTCAATTTCTTCATCTGAGAATTGTCTATTCATATCCTTTGACCATTTATCAATTGGAGAATGGCTTGATTTCTTATAAATTAGAGTCAATTCTCTATATATTTTGGAAATGAGGCCTTTATTGGAACCTTTGACTGTAAAAATGTTTTCCCAGTTTGTTGTTTCCCTTCTAATCTTATCTGCATTAGTTTTGTTTGTACAAAAACTTTTCAATTTGATATAATCAAACTTTTCTACTTTGTGATCAATAATGGTCTCTAGTTCTTCTTTGGACATAAATTTATTCCTCTTCCATTTATTCCACTCTGAGAGGTAAACTATCCTGTGTCCCTCTAATTTATTTATAATCTCATTCTTTATGCCTAGGTCATAAACCCCTTTTGACCTGATTTTGGTGTACAGTGTTAAGTGTGGGTCAATGCCCAGGTTCTGCCGTATTAATTTACAATTTTCCCAGAAATTTTTGTCAAACATTGAGTTCTTATCCCAAAAGCTGGGATCCTTGGGTTTGTCAAACATTAGATTATTAAAGTTATTGATTATTTTGTCCTTTGGACCTAATCTATTCCACTGATCAACTAATCTATTTCTTAGCCCCCAAATGGTTTTGGTAACTGCTTGCTTTATAATATCATTTTAAATCTGGTACAGCTAGGCCACCTTCATTTGATTTTCTTTTTCCATTAATTCCCTTGAAATTCTTGATCTTTTGTTTTTCCATATGAACTTTGTTATTTTTTTTTTCTAGGTCATTAAAATAGTTTTTTGGGAGTCTGATTGGTATAGCGCTAAATAAATAGACCAGTTTAGGTAGTATTATCATCTTTATTATATTTGCTCACCCTATCCAAGGGCATTTAATATTTTTCCAGTTGGTTAAATCAGAATTAATTTGTGTGGAAAGTGTATTATAGTTTTGCTCAAATAGTTTCTGATTTTCCCTTGCCAGATAGATTCCTAAATATTTTATACTATTGGTATTTACTTTAAATGGAATTTCTCTTTATAACTCTAACTGTTGGATTTTGTTGGTGATATATAAGAATGCTGATGACTTATTTGGGTTTATTTGTATCCTGCAATTTTGCTAAAGGTGTGGATCATTTCTAATAGCTTTTTAGTAGAATCTTTGGGGTTCTCTAAGTATACCATCCTATCATCAGCAAAGAATGATAATTTGATTTCCTCATCACCTACTCTAATTCCTTTAATCTCTTTCTCCACTCATTGTCAAAGCTAGCATTTCTAATAAAATATTGAATAGTAATGGTGATAGTGGACAACCTTGTTTCACTCCTGATCTTAATGGGAATGGTTGCACTTTATCCCCATTATTTATGATGCTTACTTGCTGGAACTCTGTCTTCCCAGAAATCATCTAGAATCAGGATCACCAAAAATTTATATTCTTGGGAATTAGATCTAGCAATCTCCACAACATCGTCCTCGCTCTCCACCACCAGGAGAATGCCTCAATTTCCTCCTCCTACCCCACCCACACAAGCCACTTCCCCTTCTTTGTCCCACCAATTGAGCCAGCACAGAATAGTTGGGGAGGGTCATCCTTCAAACATGTTATTAGAGAATTGTCCAATTGGCAATTAGTCTCACCTGCTCCATTATCCAAGTGCATTTGCTCAGTTCTAGCCCTTTACATGTCCCGTTTTCTTTTGTTTTAGAACACAGGTGGTCACGCTCATCCCTGACTTTTCAGGGAGGTGAGAACCCTAAAAAGGAGGTAATCACGCCCCCCCCCCCGACTTCTCAGGAGAGAACCTTCAGCAACCAAGAGATAGTCCAAAAGCAATCTATTGTTCATTGCTTCACGTGTTAGGGAATCCAATGATCCCCACAAGTTTTTGAAGTCCTGCAACAGTCTTTTTTATATGTTAGGGAATCCAATGATCCCTACAGTTTTTTGAAGTCCCACAACAGTCTTTTTGTATGTTAGGGAATGCAATGATTCTTATAGGTTTTGAAGTCCTGCAACAGTCTTATCATGTCTCAGAGAATCCAATGATTCCTGAGGATTTTCAAGTGCAACAATTTTTTATGTCCATGAATCAAACGCCATAACTGCCAGGTTCTTTCAGTGGTGGGCACAGTCAGCAACAGAACCACCCGATGTTTCCTGGGTCTTCTCCTTTGTTTCAATGGTCTGCTCCTTCTCTCTCTGAAGGACAAGGCAAATACAGCTCTTTGGCACCCATCTGATTCCTTCTCCATCTGTGGAGATACAAGCAAACCCTCTTCCCCAAGCAGTTAACCTATCTGGTCCCTTCCATTCACCACTTTCTGGGTCTCTCCACATGACCTGGCAATTATCTAAAGACAGTGGAGCTGCTTGCACTGGACACTGTCCTTCTGGTGGGTTATAAAACCTGTCTGCTGGAGCCAGTGCATCTTTGTCAAAAATTAAAAAAATTAATGGTATAGAGAACTAAATTTAGAAGTTCTCTAGGGTTACCCATGGCTCCCCCTTTCTTTTGTTTTTGGAGGAGTGTCTTAATATCTCTTGTTTCTTCTCTCTACTATTGCCTGCCCTTGAGGATTAAATGATATGCCAGTGGTATGTAAAATCTTATACTGTCCGCAAAAGTGTGCAAAAAGTTTAGAAGTATAGGCAGGTCCATTGTCTGTTTTTATTGCTTGTGGCACACCCATAATTGCAAATGCTGCTGGCATTGCAAAAGTGAATCCTGAAAAGGTGTCTATCACAACGTGGATAAAAGATAGATGACCAAAAGATTTATAATGGGTCACATCCATTTGCCAAATTTTATTAGGTCTCAAACCAGGAGTGTTCTTCCCTGGAGGGAGTGTAGGAGCATGGAAAAGAAGGCAAGCTGTACAGGCTTTTACTATGCTCCTAGATTCTTCTCTTGTTATTCCAAATTGTAAATGTAAAGCTCCGGCAGCCTGATGATATTTAGAATGAGATTCTTGGGCTTCTTGAAATAAAGGAGTATTGGCCAACATGGTTAGAAGACTGCCTTTGAATTACCATCAAAAATAGGACCTGGAAGCCCACTATGGGAGTCGACATGCAAAACATAAATCTTACCTGGATGCTTTCTCACTCGCTCTTGAAGTTCCTTAAAGAGATGATACATATTGGAGTCTACAAATTTATTTGGGCTGTGGCAATTCTTTGTACCACACCCACTGAATAGGCTGAATCAGATATTATATTTATGTCTCCCGGATAATAAGCAAGAGCTAGAATGATTGTATACAATTAATTCTGCTGAGTGGACTGAAAAGGAGTTCTGCTCTGATTACTCTCTTTTTAGTTGTCACAAGAATATACAGCGCAAATATTATGTTTGGATGCATCTGTAAAGATAGTTGGTCCTTTAAGAGGGACTTTAGAACCCTTTTCTTCAAGAATCCATCACCAATTATGTAGCAGTCTGGTTATCTTTAATGGAGACCCGTGTGTAAAATTTGGAGCCATGGCTAATACAATTTGCCATTCTGGGATGGTTTCACAGCACACATTAACTTGTGCATTAGTATAAAAGGTATATATCTTGTCATGTCTTATCCCAGATAATTGTACTGCTTTAATAAAATTCTAGCCACAAGCACTGGGTAAGGAATAAGGCTTTGTTCTGGTTGTGCTGGGAGGTTCAAGGCTCACCCACTCTATCACACTGTCTCCTTGATGAAGGACTGCTGTGGGTGCCTCTTGTGTAGCAAAAACTGGTATTTCCAAGGGTTTTTGAGTGACTCTTTCAACCACATTGGATAAAGCCAGTCCTGGTATAATTCCTACTTTATCATGATGTATTATCCTGGGGATGATTTTCTGTAGTCTTTTTGCTAATATCTTATTTAAGATTTTAGCATTAATATTATATTAAGTTAAAAAGTTGTTGTACAAACAAATGCAGACAAGATTAGAAGGGAATCAATAAACTATGAAAATGTTTGGATTTAAGGGTTCTGATAAAGGTTTCATTTTTAAAATATATAGACTAAATTTTATAAGAATTCAAGCCATTCTCCAACTGATAAATGGTCAAAGCATAGGACAAATTTTCAGATGAAGAAATTGAAAAGATTTTAGTCATTTGAAAAGATGCTCTAAATCACTATTCATTAAAATAATGTAAATTAAGGCAACTGTGAGGTACTGCTGCACACCTCTCAGATTGACTAAGATTACAAGAAAATATAGTGATGTTTGTTGGAGGGGATGTGGGAAAACTGGTACACTAATACATTGCTCTTGCATTAAAAGATTCTGGAGAGCAATTTGGAGCTATGCCCAAAGGGCTATCAAACTATGCATGCCCTTTGTTCCAGCAGTGTTTTTACTGGGCTTGTATCCCAAAGAGGGAAAGGGACCTACGTGTGCAAAAATGTTTGTGGCAGCCCTTTTTGTATTGGCAAGAAAATGGAAATTTAGTGGATGCCAATCAACTGGAAAATGGCTGATTAAGTTATGGTATATTAATGTTATGGAATATTATTGTTCTATAAGAATTGATCAGCAGGATAATTTCAGAGAAGTAGAGAGACTTAAATGAATTGATGATGCTAAGTGAAATGAACAGAACCAGGAGATTATCATATATGCAACAACAGGGTTATACAATGATCAATTCTGATGGACATGGCCCTTTTCAACAATGAGATGATGATTCAGGCCAGTTCCAATGGTTTTGTAATGAAGAGAGCCATCTGCACCCAGAGAGATGAATGGGGGAATTGAATGTGGACCACAGCATAATATTTTTCACTCTTTTTGTGGTTGGTTGTTTGCATTTTGTTTTGTTTCTCATTTTGTTTTCCTTTTTGATCTGATTTTTCTTGAGCAACATGATAATTGTACAAATATGTATAGAATTGTACATCTTTAACATATATTTGATTATTTGCTGCCTGGTGGAGAGGATGGGGAGAAGGGAGGGAAAAATTTAGAACAAAGATTTTTAAAAGTTGAATGTGGAAAATATTCATGTATATATTTTGAAAATAAAAAGCCTTAGTCAACAAAAAGAAAATAAAGGAAAAATAAAGAGGGAAGTAAAAGTTTTTATAGGGGAAGGGAAGAAAGGCAAAAGAGGGGGAGTAAGTGAATCTTATTCTCATCAGAATTGACTCAAAGTAGAAACAACTTATACACTCAATATGAGTAAAATTTTTTATCTTATCCTGAAGAAAAATAGGAGGGGAATGGGATACAGGAAGAAGGGGAGATGATAATAGAGGGGAAATATTGGGACAGACAAAACCATTCTTGAGGGCAAGCAGGGAAAAAGAAGAAAGAGAATAAATTTGGGAAAATACAGTTAGCAATGGTAATTGTAAAAATAGTTTTGAAGCAAGGCCTTTTTGCTAAACATAGAGTGAACTTATTCAAATTTATTTAAAAAAAATAAGTGCCATGACCCAATTGATAAATGTTCAGAAGATATGATCTATGTGCAAAAGAATAAAAATTCATGCATTTCACAATACCACACTAGGCATGAATACCAAAAGTTTGTTTGTTTGTTTGTTTGCTTGTTTTTTAAAGGGAAAATGTACAAGCACATTTGTAGCAGCATTTTTCTCAGGGTAAAAAAATAAAATGAAATGAAATTGAGAGGATGCCTTTCATCTGGGGAATAGCTGAATAAACTGTGGTATGTAATCACCATAGAATATTATTGTTCTGTGGGAAATAATGAGTAGGATGCGTTCAATAAAAAAAAAAAAAAAGAAACAAATTATAAACCCTACATGAATTCAAGCAAAGTAATAGCAATGTTCTGGGATGACCAGCTTTAAATGACTGATATTTTCAGCAGTAAAATGATCCATGACTATTCTGAAGGACTTATGATGAAAAATTCCATCCATACCCAGAGGAAAAAAAAAAACTGATTGTGTCACAATACAGATTGAAGTATATTTTTCTCTCTCTCCTTCTTCCTCCTTTCTCCTTCCTCTTCCTCTTCCTCCTTCCTCTTCCACTTCCTCCTCCTCTTCTTCTTCCTCCTCTTCTTCTTCTTTCTTCTTTCTCTCTTTTCTTTTCTCTCTATCTCTCTCTTTCAACTTTATTTTTCTTGAGGTTATTTTTTAGAATGGAAAATCTACATTTTCTTTCACAACATGAATTTTATGGAAATATTTTACATATAGTCACATGTACTTTCTTAATGGAGGCTGGTGGTAGGGATAAGGGAAAAAATCTAAAACTCAAAAGTTTCAAAAAAAAAAATGTAAAATAAGACTTTTAAATGTAATGGGGAAAATATTCAATAGATAAAATTAAATTTAAAAATAGCTTAGTTAGTTATTTCTTCCACAAAATCTATCTTGGGTACCACAACACAGTATTCAATGTTTTCTCATGTTTCTTAGATTCCTAAAATACTTTTCTTTCTTTCTTTTTTCATTGTTATTTTTTCTTTTTCTTTTTTTCCCGTGAGATAGTTGGGTTTAAGTGACTTGTACAAGTTCACATAGCTAGTAATTGTTAAGTGTCTGAAGCCATATTTGAATGGAGGTCCTCCTGATTGCAGAGCCAGTGTTCTCTCCTCTTATGCCATCTAGCTGCCTAAGCACTTTTCATTTATATCACATTAAATCTTGGGCTTTATTATGAGATTTTTATAATGCGTGATGCACAAAAAAACTTTTAAAATTTTTGATGCCCTAATTTTAATGCCTTTTTTACAACCTTCAATTTATCCTGTATATTTATAAAAAAGTTGTTTTGAAGTTCTTTAAACTGTACTCTTCTTGAGAGCAGATATTGTTCTGCCTTACCTTGTACCCTGAGTACTTAGCATATTTCTTGGTACTTAATAAATGCTAGCTGACTCATTGATAGTTTCATCAGAAAAGGGAAAAAAAGTGGTATAGTAAAGTAGCAAGAATATTGGAGTTGGAGTCAGAAGATAGAATACTAGATTTGAAAATAATTTTGTCAATCTGAGTAAGCTATGTACTCTCTCTGAGTCCTGGTTACTTTATCTGTAAAATGAGGGTAACACCTGTAATAACTAGTTGTGATATAGCTCAATTAAGATCATGTCTGCAAAGCTTTTGTATATCTTAAAATGTCTCCTATTCTCAACTATTATTATTAACAATGACTTTCTTTGATCCTTGAAAACAAAAACACTCTTTCTTACTTTTCATATAGCATAATGCACTTAAGAAATACTTCTTGAAAGAACTAAATTTTAAACAAAGAATGAATTGATAAATTGTATCTTTATAATTAGTCAACATGAAAGTCTAGAAAAAGAAGGTTTAAAGAAAGATATCCTATAAAGTGGAGAATGATTCTATCTGACCATTTATATATTCTGTAATTTGTACCAAGGAACAAATTACTTGAGATTCTCAGAAGTTCTAGGTTTAAACACACACACATATACACTCACAAATACCCCCCACACATACACACACATGAATTTTATCACATTTAAGTATTTCTACTTTAGCCTTAAGCATTTTTAAGGCACCCAAAAATATATAGCAACTAATCAAGTCAAATAATTAGGCAAATGATTTGCACCATTAAAACTGACTTTTAAAATGTATGGTGTAACATATTTTTGAGAGAGGACTCACTTCATTTAAAATTTTTCTTCTCTCTGTACAAAATTCACCTTGTTTATTTATTTATTTATTTATTTTTCATAGCTTTTCCTGTATCTGACCAAGCAGGCTAAAATCCACAGAGATATCTGATTTTTTTTGTCGTTATAAAAAGGTAAAGGCTGAGTTTGAACATGAAAAGTGTTATCTATCTCTTTTAGGTAGAAATGACTACCTAAATTACTTCTAGAAAGGGGAGTTTTAATTAGCATTAAATAATCTTACTCTTCCCTAGGTTTAGAGAGTGAGGCAAAGTTGAATCTCTTTAGTACTAATATGATACTGTTTTTCAGGCAGGATTAATTTAAGAGGCAGTTCTCAAGAAACATTGGATAGAAGGCAGAAGAGGAAGCAATTCTAATTGGTTGTGCCTTGTTTGATACTATAAATACTATAGTACTTGGGGAAATAATACTGGTTGCATCCAACTTTTTCCTATGAGATTTCTGTGTACATTCTCCCATGATGCTCTTCATCTCTCCACTGCTACCAAAACAAAACAAAACAAAACCAACAACTTTCTATTTAATTTTTGAGTATCTATATGTTTGTTTTAGCTTTCAAATAAAAAGTCATATTTAATTGAAATTTTGTTCTACATTTTCTCAGGTGTCATTAAAATCACAAAGTAGATGATGTTTAATAACTGTCATTAATTTATTCAATTTTTTTTCTTTTCTTACTTCTCTTACTTCTCATCTACCTTTATAATTTCCTCACCAGGTTTTTTTCTTATATTTACCTATAATTTTCAAAAGAAATAATTTTCACACCTGATATGTGGCTTGAAATTCCCTAGGTCCATTAGTCAGTAGTGAAAGTACCTAATCCCTTGAAAAAAAATTTAGATTGGCACTTAAATACTCTTGTGTGAGTTTTTAATTGAGAGACCCCAGAAATATATTCTGTTCTATCTATCAATGCAGGCTTCCCATTCAAACCTATTCTTTTTTTTTTTTTTTTTTTTTTTTTTTTTTTTTTTTTTTTTTAATTTTTTATTTTATTTTATAATTATAACATTTTTTGACAGTACATATGCATGGGTAATTTTTTACAACATTATCCCTTGCACTTACTTCTATTCAGATTTTTTCCCTTCCTCCCCCAACCCCCTCCCCCTGATGGCAAGCAGTCTTATATATGTTAAATATATTACAGTATAATTTAGATACAATATATGTGTGTAGAACCGAATTTTTTGTTGCACAGGAAGAATTGGATTCAGAAGGTAAAAATAACAGTTTACATTCATTTCCCAGTCCTTTTCTGGATGTAGCTGGTTCTGTCCATCATTAATCAATTGGAATTGGATTAGCTCTTCTCTATGTTGAAGAAATCCACTTCCATCAGCATACATCCTCGTACAGTATCATTGTTGAAGTGTATAATGATCTTCTGGTTCTGCTCGTTTCACTCAGCATCAGTTGATGTAAGTCTCTCCAAGCCTCTCTGTATTTCTCCTGTTGGTTATTTCTTATAGAACAGTAATATTCCATAACATTCATATACCATAGTTTACCCAACCATTCTCCAATTGATGGACATCCATTCATCTTCCAGCTTCTAGCCACTATGAAAAGGGCTGCCACAAACATTTTGGCACATACAGGACCCTTTCCCTTCTCTAGTAGTTCCTTGGGGTATAAGCCCAGTAGTAGTATGGCTGGGTCAAAGGGTATGCACATTTTGATAACTTTTTGGGCATAATTCCAGATTGCTCTCCAGAATGGTTGGATTCTTTCACAACTCCACCAACAATGCATCAGTGTCCCAGTTTTCTAGTTGATCAGTGGCATAGGTTAGGTTCACAGGACAAGATAGTGAATAAAAATAGCAATCTAATCTTTGACAAACCCAAAGATCCCAAATTTTGGGATAAGAATTCATTATTTAACAAAAACTGCTGGGAAAACTGGAAATTAGTATGGCAGAAACTAGGCATGGACCCACATTTAACACCACATACTAAGATTAGATCAAAATGGGTCCAAGATTTAGGCATAAAGAACGAAATCATAAATAAATTGGAGGAACATGGGATGGTTTACCTCTCAGACTTGTGGAGGAGGAAGGAGTTTGTGTCCAAGGGAGAACTAGAGACCATTATTGATCACAAAATAGAACATTTTGATTACACCAAATTAAAAAGTTTCTGCACAAACAAAACTAATGCAAACAAGATTAGAAGGGAAGTAACAAATTGGGAAAAAATTTTTACAGTTAAAGGTTCTGATAAAGGCCTCATCTCCAAAATATACAGAGAATTGACTTTAATTTATAAGAAATCAAGCCATTCTCCAATTGATAAATGGTCAAAGGATATGAACAGACAATTTTCAGATGATGAAATTAAAACTATTTCCACTCATATGAAAGAGTGTTCCAAATCACTATTGATCAGAGAAATGCAAATGAAGACAACTCTGAGGTATCATTACACACCTCTCAGATTGGCTAAAATGACAGGAACAAACCTATTCTTAATATTATATTGAAATTAAGCTATACTGGATTTTGAGATCAATTGCTTTCTAATATTTTCTTGCTTCCTTAATTTCAGGATAATTCAGTGTGATATAATAAAATCTTCATTCAGCTGCTATTCTAAGGTTTGGGGAGAAAGCAAAGGGATGGGAATTAGTTTAGCCATTTTCTTCTTTTTTATTAAAGTTTTTTTATTGGCCAAAGTATATGAGCATACAATTCTCAGAGGAATAAATTGAAATTATTTCTAGCCATATGAAAAGATGCTCCAAGTCATTATTAATCAGATAAATGCAAATTAAAACAATTCTGAGATATCACTACACACCTGTCAGATAATGCTCAATGTTGGAGGGGATGTGGAAAAACAGGGAAACTGATACATTGTTGGTGGAATTGTGAATACATCCAGCCATTCTGGAGAGCAATTTGGAACTATGCTTGAAAAGTTATCCAACTGTGCATACCCTTTGACCCAGCAATGTTACTACTGGGCTAATATTCTAAAGAGATATTAAAGGAGGGAAAGGGACTTGTATGTGCAAGAATGTGGCAGCCCTCTTTATAGTGGCCAGAAACTGGAAACTAAGTGGATGCCCATCAATTGGAGAATGGTTGAATAAATTGTGGTATATGAATATTATGGAATATTATTGTTCTATAAGAAATGACCAACAGGATGATTTCAGAAAGGCCTGGAGAGACTTACATGAACTGATGCTAAGTGAAATGAGCAGGACCAGAAGATCGTTGTATACTTCAACAACAATACTATATGATGATCAATTCTGATGGATGTGGCCTTCTTCAACAATGAGATGAACCAAATCAGTTCCAGTTGAGCAGTGATGAACTGAACCAGCTACACCCAGCAAAAGAACTCTGGGAGATGACTATGAATTCCCAATCCCTCTATTATTGTCTGCCTGCATTTTTTATTTCCTTCACAGGCTAATTGTACACTATTTCAAAGTCCAATTCTTTTTGTACAGCAAAACAACTATTTGGTCATGTATACATATATGGTATTTAATTTATACTTTAACATATTTAACATGTATTGGTCAACCTGCCATCTGGGGGAAGAAGTGGGAGGAAGGAGGGGAAAAATTTCAACAAAAGGTTTGGCAATTGTCAATGCTGTAAAATTACCCATGCATATAATTTGTAAATAAAAAGCCACAATTAAAAAAAAAAGGCTTTTCATTTACAAAACATATTGCATGGGTAATTTTTCAACATTGACCCTTGTAAAACCTTCTGTTCCAAATTATCCCCTCCTTCTCCTCACCTCCTCCCCTAGATGGCAAATAGTCCAATACATTTTAACTATGTTAAAATATGTTAAATCCAATATATGTATACATATTTATATAGTTATCTTGTTGCACACACACACAAAAAAATCAGATGAAGAAGGAAAAAACTAAGAAAGAAAACAAAATGCAAACAAAAAACAACAGAAAAAGTGAAAACACTATGTTGTAATGCACATTCAGTTCCTGCGGTCTTCTCTCTGGGTGTAGATGGCTCTCTTCATCACTGAACAATTGAATTGGTTTGAATCATCTCATTGTTGAAGAGACACACATCCATCAGAATTGATCATCATATAATCTTGTTGTTGCCATGAATCATGATCTCCTGGTTCTGCTCATTTCACTTAGCTCATGGAAGATCTCTCCAGGCCTCTCTGAAATCATCCTGTTGGTCATTTCTTACAGAACAATAATATTCCATAAAATTCATATACCATAATTTATTCAGCCAATTGATGGGCATCGTTCAGTTTCCAGTTTCTTGCCACTATGAAAAGGGCTACCACAAACATTTTTACACATGTGGGTCCCTTTCCCTCTTTTAAGATTTCTTTGGGATAGCCATTTTCTTCTTGCATGAAGCTTATCCAACATCATAAAAAGTTGACAAGCATTTCATAAGTTTCTACAGTATATCAGACATTTTATTAAGTACAAGAATTACAAAGAAAGGCAAAAACAAATAACAAATGAAGAAGATGATCTTGATGATGATGATGATGATGATGACGATGATTGTGATGATGACATCTAGGTCCTCCTCTCAAAGATCTGTTTAATAAGGGATAAAATATGCATTACTACATAGTAGATACTTAGTCTTATATTATTAAATACCTTTCCTAGGAAAATAATCTAGTAATTATTGGAGTGTGTGAAGCCAAATTTCTTCTGACTAAGTCCAATATACTTTCTAGTATTTCACAGTTAAGTTTTGCACACAGAAGCAGAATAAACTAATGGAAAGAGCATTGTATTTGGAGTCAAAATAATTTTGGATTTGATCTCATTTCTGACACCTGTCAGATGCTGGTCACAAAGAAAATAATTTAACCTTGCTGAGCTTTGAGTGGGAAAATATGTGAATTAAGGATAATAAAGCTTATAATATTTACTTCATGACACAGTTGTGAGGATAAAATGATATACTGTCTTGGTTAAATTTTAAAATGAAGCTTAACTATCTGGCATGATTATTATGCATGTTTGATATTATCAAGTTCCTTAAAGTCAGGGATCATGTTTCATGTGTTGGTGATATTATACATAGTTGTTAGCATGGTACACTCAAGAAATATGTTACTTCTTAAATAAATAAACAAAAAATAATGAAGTACTTAGCAACTTAACTAGTTTTTTTTTTTAAAGGTACAACCCCATTTAATATCTACATCTTACCCAATCATTTGAATATGATATGAGGAAAATATCCAGAAAGCCTAAAAAGGAAATGATGTTTGGATTTTCATTGAAGTGACTGAAATAGTATTCTCTATAGATACCTACAAAAAGCTATTCTTTGGAAGAAGCACTAGATATTTTGAATAACAAACTTTAAAACATCCACTATGAGAATAATTCCTAATATGGCATAAATCTTCCCCAAATATTCTCATGTCTCATGTGTACATGTTGTAGATAGGCATATATATGAGATTGTAGTGGAAGAAAGAGAAATAGAATGAGAAAGGAAATTTGCAAGTGGGATTAGTAGGAAGAGGGTGTGATATAATTGAATTGATTATGATTCTAGGTGACTATTTGCTTATTAAATAATAAATAAATCCTCAGTTTCTCTTTGGAGTCTCAAAAGTTTTAGTTCTGTTGTAGCATATTGTTATTCAGTTATTCAGTCATGTTTGACTCTTCATGACTCTGTATGGGCTTTTCTTTTCAAAGTTATTGGAATGATTTGTCATTTCCTTCTTTAGTAAATTAAGGCAAACAGGGGCTAATTGACAACTAAAGTCACACAGTTAGTGAGTCTCTAAGGTCATATTTGAACTTGTCTTTCTGATTTCAAGCACTGTGATCTATCCAGTAGGCCACCTAGGTGCCTCCCAAAGAGAACCACGCCAAAGAGTTGTTTCTGTTCAGTTTTAAATCAGGGATCTTTTCCATCTGAGATTAACACATTAACCTCGACACTATGATAGTGATGTAAATAATAGCAATTAAGGGTTAATACTAATTGGATGATGAGCATCAATTCATTGTAATTTCTAAAAAGTTCTGAAGAAGAGTATTGCCCACTGCTTTTCCTGACATCCCTAAAAAAAAAAAAAAACCTACATAAAATTGAAGTACTGGTTCCTCTCTTTACAGAATCTATAGAAAGGGAAAAAAAAAAAAAAGTAATCAGAGAAGGAGAGTCATAAGATCTGGCAGAGAAGAATTACATATTCCAAAAAAAACAAAAGGGAGGTCCACTTTATGTGTTGGATAGTCAAATGCCTAATTGGTTATAAGCATTTATTTACTAAAGGTTATAACTATATGGATTTAAGTAAGGAGGTAAAATGTGAGAAAATTGTATTAAAGCAGACAAAACAAGCTAAAGTTAATTCATCACAACTTTCACATAAGCCTTTGTTGGGCAGTTGGCCAGGCCCATCAGATTATCTCTTTGACTCACTGAGTCACTCTAGCTAATAGAATTTTGCCCCATGTTTGTTGTTGCTATGGCAATGCAATATTATCAGGCATGTCATGTTCACAGATCAGTAGCAGCGGCACTGCTGAAGACACATAACAGCTCTCAGCCTTTGACCATAAACAGGAATTCACTCCCCAGTCAGTCTGTCAAAAAGGAAGTCGGCTGTGGTGAAGAAGCACTAGTGAGAGGACAACTAGCCCTTCCTTTTTCTTTTGTCCCTGTGATGCTATTATCATTAAAATAACCTTGAATCATCATGAATTCAATCATTCACAAAGACTGTCAAAGAAGGTGCAATAGTTCAAGAGAACCAAAGGGTCAAAGAGAGGACTAGTTTTAAATCTGTGCCTATTGAACCTGGAAATGACATAGTCTGTGAGATATAATCTTATTCTTACCATAGCAAATCCAGCTGGGCTGGCTGACTGGCACCAAAGTCCAAGTCAATTCAGCACCATGAAAGGTTACTAGGAGTAAGGAGGTCATATCCTTTGTGGCTCTGCTTTGAGAAATAAATTTACGCATGTGTGGGAATATTCTATAAAGAATAGCTTTCTCTCTGAAAGTAAAAAACAAATCCTGTCAAGCAATCTATAGAGAGCGTTTGTTGCTATAGTTATATTTCATTTTTAAAGCCCAAATATGATTACAATGCTATGATAATTAAAATGTTTGAAGAAGTCATAGGTTCTCCCAGAATACATTCTAATTTCTATATGAGAAACTATAAAGAATAAGAAAAGGTGGATTTTTGGTAAAGTACATTTGCCAGGCTTAGGTTGGCCTGGCATTTTTAACTGAAGTGTTGCGAATAAATTCTAACAGGGAAAAAAATCAGAAACTTCTGAATTATGGTCTTCATTCTGCAACTCATTTGTTTTATGTCTTTGAGAATAATAACAGCAACCAATTCCTTTTGTCCCTATTTTTTCTGATTCTCTGGAAGCAGAGCCATTTAATGACATTTCCCTACTTCATTATTGTCAAATGGAAGAGTTATATGGTTCTTCCCTTCTTTCATGAACAAAGACTATGCATATAATGGGGAACATGAGGCCTTTTTTATCTGACCTTTTAAAATGTGGGAGAATTACTCTTTTCACTTACCTTATGGCTCAGTAGAGGAAAAGCCAAAGAATTCCCGAAATATGGGGAGACACTGGAACTAACAAAACCAAGGTTACCATAGCAGAACTGTTTTAATGTCATCACCAAAAAGTAATGCTATTGAGTATCTCTGCTAAAGAAAAAACATCCTGATCTACAAATGACTCATTCAAATCCCCCAAAAAGTACACCCCCAAATATACTTGTCTTCCTTTTATGAATTCATGAGGCAAATAACCACTATGATGTATAAAAAGGGACCATTTTCCCATAGTTAATCAACTTTCATGATACTTGTTCAGATGAAAAAATAACAATTATTTTTTAATCATATCTATGATTCTGTTGATGTAGAAAATTCTTGAGTAAACTTACTTTATCTATGTATATCACATTGTAATGCCACTGAAGATCTTAAACTTTTTCTTAATATAATTGATGATTTGTTCAGGATTTCTTGATTGTAAGGCTAGTTTTCTGTCCACTAGACCATGCTGTCTTTAATTTTCAATAAGCAATTTAAACCATTGCTTGAAATAAAAAAATAATTAAAATGACTATATTTTATCATTTACACATGGAATACACAACAAGTATTGACCATTCTAGATGCTGAAACAATAAGATCTAAAAAGATTAATGAAACACAATCTTTTTCCTCATAGGAAAATGAAATCTGAAAGAATAAGATAAAAACTAAAAATGATTATTCTATAAAATACCTTATGATGTGTCCTAAGCAAAATATTAGGCATAATATCTTAAAAATTCAATGAAGAGAAGAATCACCTGCTGCAGTCAGAAGGACAAAAAAAGGAAAAGTAATAATACTCCTCTTGATTCTGGACATTTTCACTACCTGTCCTACATCTCTGGAATAATCTTTCTCCTCATTTTTACTTCCTTGCTTCCTAGAATCCTTCAAATCCTTGCTAAAATTATAACTTCTATGAGAAGCGGTTTCCAATTTCATTAATGCTAGTTACTGTCCTCCTCTGCTGATTATCTGATTTATCCTATCAATATCATGTTCATACTTAATTGTTTGCAGTTGTACACTTCATTAGAATTTGAGTTTTTTGAGACTAGGAACTTTTTTTTTTTTTTTTCCTTTCTTTAAATCCCCCAAACTTAGCATAGTATATGGTCCATAGTAGATGCTTGAAAAATTCATGACTGACTAACTAGATCAATATTAAAAGTTATTTTCCTCCTTTTTTTACCAATAGGCTATTCTACTTGTGAAAAGAAAATTTAGAAGTCATAAGTATAGGAAAGAAAAAAAAAAAAAAAAGAGAGAGAAGCAAAAGAATAATAATTAAAAATAAAGCATGTTTAGATTTGGAATTCGTGTGAAAGGTAATGTGTCCAAATAAATATGTCAGTGAATTATTCTAGAACCATATCAACTGATTCTTGTTTCTTTTCTGTGTTGCACTATGCTGATATAGCTTAGTTCATTGTTTCAAATCAATTTTCTATTGCCCTAGGTCCTCTCCTTCTTTCTGCTACCTATATTACCTACATAGCCACATGCTGATATCGTTAGCAATTGTTCATCTTCTATAGTTACTGAGGTTTACTGTCCCCTTGAAATAAGATACCATGAATAGAGACTGAAGGAATGAAGGACACAGAAAGAAATAACAAGTTCATATCATCCTATTTTACCCTAGAGTAGTTGTTGTATTTGGTGTTATTTTGTTTTTACCGTAGAATTCACTTTTGTCATAGAACGGAGGGACAAAGTACTAGTGAATTAAAAGTGAATTATTGCAAAATTTGAAATAGACTTTAGTAGCTCATAATTTTTCAACATCTAAATAAGTTTTCTTTCTTTAGGGAAGTAAGAGCAACAAACAATGATGACATTTTGAGCAACGTTAAAATTATAATTATAATCTTTTATGTCTAATTTTTTTATGTATTTCCAGTTTTTCAATTTACAATATTATGATTGAAGGGAAAATGAATTGATGTGTAGAGTCAGAAGACCTGGGTTCAAAATTTTTCTCTGTCTTTTACTAAGCTTATTGGGCATTAATATCTTATCTTTAAAATGAAGATATAAAACTAGGAGGTGTCTACATCTTTGTTCTTCTGTAACCTGTATTCCTCATTCAATATAGATGAAAAAAAATTTTAATGAACAACAGACATAATCAATATCTTGGTGAAAACATAATTATTTGTAACAATTATCTAAGTTGCATGTTTCTGAAATGTTGTTTAAAAAGTAAAAATAAAATGTGTCTATTGATATAGTATCTAAGTAGCCTTGCATCATTCTCCATGATTGTTACTCTTTTTGCTTAATATTCCACTATAATCAGCATATTTTTAAAGTGGTCAAGATAATTGTCCAATGGTATTATTTGCACAGAATATTTATATCCTCATACAGAAATTAATATTTGCCATTGGGGATACGTCTTAAGATGAGTGTCATTTTGTGAATAGTATCACTGAGAGCTTGCAAAACAAAGCTGGCAGTTTAGGTTTTCAACTTCATGGTGGAAAAATGCTTTTTTTTTTTTTTTTTACTATCTCTAAAATCTCAGTACTTCCCAATTTATTCAATAATTCCAATTATTTATTTGACATCCCTATCCAACCAAAGAATTAGAATCTTCCTTTGTTTCCCCTAAAGTATAAATGTTTCCTTGAAGCAACTTGGCACCAGAATATTTATGTTTCCTTTTATCCAACACAGACTGCAAATATGCCCTTCACTCGACCCAGTCTATTAATTTTGAAGCGCCTAGAGCCAAAACTGACGATGGAAGAAAATCTTTCTGGTTTGCAGTTTCGAACAGCTGGAATGAGCTACCTGTTTCAGGAAAGCAGGCAGCAATTATCTTATGATTAGGATATTTTAAGCTTTTTAAAGTAAAGGTTTAAAGGAAAATACATTTAACTGTGAATTCTCTTACTTGTTTAAATTTGTTGGGACATTCTCCATTTGTGCCTTGTTGAAATGTTCACAGAAATTACATTATCTTAGTTTAAACCTTGCCCCTAATACTTACTTTGTGTATATCTGATCTCCTAAGGTCATAGCTATTTCTCTTGTAAGACTGAGAAGTTGGAGTAATGGCCTTTAATGCCCCTTCCTATATCTATAATACATATATTAATGGTCTCTAAATTTTTTTCTGGTATTGTGATTCTTATTGATAACAGAATTAATTTTCCTGTTTTTTATGGGTAGATATGGGAAGTTTCCAGATTTATACAAATAGTATATATATATAGAGAGAATTCTTATAGGCAGTTTTTTTAATGCATTGAAATGTTTACCTAAAGCTAGAAATTTTTTATTGTGCTGAGTTTTGCCTGACTTTTCATGATTCCATTTGGGATTTTCTTGGTAAAGATCATGGATTGATTTGCCATTTCTTTCTCCAGTATATTTTCTAGATAAGGAATTTCTGGATAAGGGTTAAGTAACTTACTCAACATCACATGTATGTCTGAGACTGAATATAAACTCACAATGAAGAGTCTTACTGACTTCAGGCTAGATACAAGCTCCTATATCACCTAGCTGCACTTAAGAAATTTTATTATTAATTCACTTTTCAGTGTGTGATCCTGTTTGGAGTTTTTTTTTGGTTTTTTTTTTGGGGGGGGACAGAAATAATTTATTCTTTTCTTCTCCAGCTCATTTTACAGATGAGAAAACTGAGGCAAAGAAGGGTAAAATGACTTGACCTTAGAAAATACTCTAATAAGAGTCACTGGGGAAGTCTCTAATTAATGCTCTTAATTCTTATTAGTTACAGATCAGTTGATAATCTCATCAATGAAGGGAGTTTCCACTTGTCCTAACACTTTTCCTGTACTCTGTCTCTCCCCTCCCCCCAAAAAGATAAAAAATTCTCCCTAGCTCCCCAAAGTGGAAGGGAAACTAAAATAAAACTTTCTAAAGCCTAGATTTACTTTTTACTATATGTGGTTGTCCAAAGCCTGATTTCCCACCACCCCATATACCTGAATTCTAGCTCTAACTACCACTTCTTCTCATTGAGTTCATTGTGTTTACTTGAATTTATGTTTTTATGAATTAAGCTTTTGGAGATGCTAAGATGTTAGCTCTGCAAACCTTGCTACAGTTTTGAAGTAATAAACACTGTAAGGAAGATAAGATGGAAGGAATAATTTGTGAAATTTTCCTTTAATTTTTTAAAACACAACATGACTAATATGGAAATATTTCATATGATTGCACAGATATCATATATCAATTTCTTTACCATCTCAGGGAACCAGGAGATGAGGGAGGAAGGGGAAAATTTGAAACACAATTTTAAAAATAAATACTTAAATTGTGTCTTTTACATACAATTTGGGAAGAAAATAAAATGTTATTATTATTTTTTTAATTATACAAAGCAAGCTAACTTCCTCAATAAGATAAGAACTGATGATGTGATATGTTTGAATGAAGTATTCCCAAATATAAAACCTATTGAAGAAATATTCATATCCTCTGGATTATCTGCTAAGAGTTCTCCCTCTAAGTTGACCTTAATTTATTAATCACTAATTTGGAATCCAGTTCTGAACAAATTCTGATTCTAGTTCACATTTTTATAACTTGACCACCTGAGAGATTTAGTCAAATGTTTTACTGAAATCTACTAATACTGTGGTTAAAGTTATGGTTGAAGTACAACTATCTGTGTCAGTCAAAAAATTAAGATTAACTTATTACTTATGAATTCATGTTGGAGTTCTTCTTTTGATTGGAGAATTAGGTTGGATTTTTTGTTGTTGTTACATAAAAATCGTATTTCCAAAAAGAATTTCTCAGCCACATGTTCTATATTAGTTATTAGCACACAATATAGCTCCCTACTTCCCATATTAATATTCCTAGAAGCAAAAATTTTCACACTGGTTCAGCACTCTATAGAATAAGAGAAACAGAATGTAATTTTATATTCAGATTGAAATGTAAAAAGCACAGATTTCTATATGTAAAGGAAAGCCAGAAACAAGTGACTTTCACAAATATGGCTTTCCCAGGCACAGAATTACTCAGTTTTAACTGTCTTAGTCCTGCAAGAGTAAGGATCCCCTCAGACAATTGACCTGAAGCATGCTCTTTACCTGAGTCATTTTTCAAATAACTCTACCTCACCTACTTTTTTTGTTTCCAGCTCACACCTAATCAGCTTTGCTGGGGGTCATGCATTGATAAGAAAAGGAGCAGAGGAAGGTAGGAAATCTTATCAGATTATAAATAGCAAAGAATTTTTCTTTTATGGAGAAAAATAGAGAAATAACTCTAGTTTCTAGAGATAAGTGATAAAATAATAATAATAATAATAATAATAGCTAATAATTAAATAGCACTTAGTAGATATCAGATGATATGGTAAGAACTTTATAATTACTATCTTATTTGATCTTCAAAATAATCCTGGGAGGTTGATGCTATTATTATCACCATTTTATAAATGATGAAATTGAGGGAAACAGAGGTTATGTGATTTGAGCAAGGTCATACAGTTAGAAAATATCTAATGTGGGATTTGAACTCATGTCTTTCTAACTACAAGTCCAGCACCATTGTGCCCACATACTGAAATCCAAATTGAAAAAGATAAGCCAAGGAGATGGAGCTAAAGTAACATGTTAGGGGCAGCCAGGTAAGTAAATTTGCCAAACATTTCCCTTCCAACAACCTTAAAATAATTATGCAAATCAAAATTTGAAATGGTAGAGCTAAGAAAAGGTAAAAGTGAGACTTTTTTTTTTTTTTTTTTTTGGCATGAGAAAACTTGCAAGTTCATTCAGCAAGAGAAATGTTTGACACTTGTGACCTGTCAAAAGTCCATAACTTCTGGGAGTTCTCAGGACAGAAATGGTAAGGGAGTCAGACAACTAGTAAGAAAGAGAGGATAATTTGCTGTCAATGGACATAGCTGGCACAGTCATTTGTAGTTCTTCACTTTATATTATTGTGTGCAATACTTGTCTGATTCTGTTCCCTTCATTTTGCTTCAGTTCATGTAGTTTTTTCAAATTTCTCTGAAATCATCCTGCTTGACATTTCTTTTTGTTGTTTTATTTTAATAACATCTTAATTTTCCAAATATATGCAAAGACAGTTTTCAAATATTCTCCTTTGCAAAATCTTGTATTTCAACTTTTCTTCAATATTTTTATATTTGGGGGGTTTTGTTTGACTGATTCTTGATATCTCATTGGGTCACTTTCATTTTTTCAGTTCAAAGGTTGATTGATTTACTTTTTCCAGTTAGATTTCTTATTTCCTTTTTCCATTTATCCAATTGAACTTTTAAATAAGTTGTTTTCTCATTGGATTTTTTCCATTTCAGAAATTATGTTTTTTAAGGACTTGTTTTCTTTTTCCATTTTGCCAAAACTAATTTTTTTAGAGTGATTTACTTCAGATAATTTTTGCATGAAATTAAGCATTGGCACACACCTAACACTGTACCAAAATAAGGTTGAAATAAGCTCATAATTTAAACATAGAGAGTGATATTATATGCAAATTAGAAGAACAAAGTATAGTTTCCCTCTCAGATATGTGGAGAAGGAGGGATTTTGTGGCCAAAGAAGAAGTAGAGTACATTACAGGGAAAAAAGGATAGTTTTTTTTTTCCCTCTAAAGCTTTTTCTTTTCTTTCTTTCTTTCTTTTTTTTTTATTAATGTTTTTATTTACCAGATAATTGCATGGGTAATTTTACAATAGTGACAGTTGCCAAACCTTTTGTTCCAATTTTTCCCCTCCTTCCCCCTCCCCCCAGATGGCAGGTCGACCAATACATGTTAAATATGTTAGAGTATAAATTAAATACCATATATGTATACATGACCAAACAGTTGTTTTGCTGAACAAAAAGAATCAGACTTTGAAATGGTGTACATTTAACCTGTGAAGGAAATCCAAAATGTAGGCGGACAAAATTAGAGGGATTGGAAATTCTATGTAGTGGTTCTAAAGCTTTTTATTTTCAAAGCATATGCATGGATAATTTGACAATATTGACCATTGCATAGTCTTGTGTTTCATATTTTCTCCTCCTTCCCCCTACCCCTCCCCTAGATGGCAAGCAATTCAATATATGTTAAACATATTAAAATATATGTTAAATTCTATATGTATTAACATTTATACAATTCTCTTGTTGCACAAGAGAAATCGGATAAAAAAAAGAAAGCAAATGAGTAAGAAAAATAAATGCAAGCAAACAACAATAAAAAGAGAGAATGTTATGTTGTGATTCACATTCAATTCCTACAGTCCTCTCGCTGTGTGTAGATGGTTTCTTCATCATAAGATCATTGGAACGGACATCAATCATCTCATTCTTGCAAAGAGTCATATTCATTGGAATTGATCATCGTATAATATTGATGTTGCCATGTACAATGATGTCCTGGTTCTGTTCATTTCCCTTGGCATCAGTTCATGTAGTCTGAATCATCTCATTGTTGAAAGAGCCACATCCATCAGAATTGATCATCGCATAATCTTGTTGTTGTGTATAATGATCCCCTGGTTCTGCTCATTTCACTTAACATCAGTTCATGTAAATCTCTGCAGGGCCTTCTAAAATCATCCTCCTGAACATTTCTTACAGAACAATAATATTCCATAGCATTCATATACTATAATATACCCAGTAATTCTCCAACTGATAGGCATTAACTCAGTTTCCAGTTTCTTGCCACTACAAAAAGGACTGCCACAAACATTTTTGCATATGCAGGTCCCTTTCCTTCCTTTAAGATTTCTTTGGTATATAGGCCCAATAGAAATACTGCTGGGTCAAAGGATATTCCCAGTTTGATAACTTTTTGAGCATCATTTCAAATTGCTCTCCAGCATGGCTAGATCTGATCACAACTCCACCAACAATGTATTAATACTCCAGTTTTCCCACATCTCCTCCAACATTCATTCTTGTCTTTTCTTGTCATCTTAGCCAATCTGAGAGGTATGTAGTTGGTATCTCAGACTTGTCTTAATTTGCATTTCTCTGATTAATAGTGATTTAGAGCATCTTCTCATATGATTAAAAATAGTTTTAATTTCTTTATCTGAAAATTATCTTTTGATCATTTAGCAAATGGAGAATGGCTTGGATTCTTATAAATTTGAGTCAATTCTTCATATATTTTTGAAATGAGGCCTTTATCAGAACTCTTAAATATAAAAATGATTTCCCAATTTAATACTTCCTTTCTATCTTGTCTGCATTAGTTTTATTTGAACAAAATTTTTTTTAACTTAATGTAATCAAAATTATCTATCTGGTGTTCAATTATGAGTTTCAGTTCTTCTTTGGAAACAAATTTTTTCCTTCTTCACAAATCTGAGATGTAAACTATCCTATGTTCCTCTGATTTGTTTTAAATATCACTTTTTATGTCCAATGTTCATTTTAGTTGTATTGCTTATTCTTGGCTGTGATTCCAGTTCCTTTGCTTTTCAAAATATCAGATTCCAGACCCTTTGATCCTTTAAGGTGAAAGGTACTAGGTCCTGGGTAATCCTAATTGTGGCTTCTCAGTATTTAAATTGTTTCTTTCTGCCTGCTTGCAATATTTTTCCTTGGGGCAATAGTGCTGAAGTTTAGCCAAGATATTCCTTGGCGATTTAATTTTGGTGTCTCTTTCAGGAGGTGATTGATGAATTCTATCAATGGCTATTTTACCTTCTGATTCTAAAATATAAGGGCAGTTTTCTTTTATAATTTCCTGTAAGATAGTGCCTAGGTTCTTTTTCTCAGCTGGCTTTCAAGAAGTTCATTAATCTTTAGATTATCTCTCCTAGATGTATTTTCCAAGTCAGTTGTTTTACCTAGTAGATATTTCATATTGTCTTCTATTTTTTCATTTTTTTTTTTTTGTTTTTGTTTGATTGATTCTTGAAGTATTATTGAGTCATTCACTTCCATTCATTTGATTCTAATTTTTAGTGTATTATTTTCTTCAATTAACTTTTTAGCTTCTTTTGTAACTGGCCAATTGAATTTTTTGTTCATTGAATTATTTTTCCATTTCACAAATTTTGTTTTTCAGTGAATTGGTATCTTTTTCATATATCTTTTTTAGGGCA
Organism: Sminthopsis crassicaudata; assembly: GCF_048593235.1. Taxonomy (NCBI): domain Eukaryota; kingdom Metazoa; phylum Chordata; class Mammalia; order Dasyuromorphia; family Dasyuridae; genus Sminthopsis; species Sminthopsis crassicaudata. The sequence continues at coordinate 184,445,844 of NC_133619.1, read as the reverse complement.
TTATATGCTTTTTCCATTCTTCCTTGCAATGATGTCATTTCATTTCCTTATTTCCCTTTTAAATCTCTTTTAAATTTCTTTATGCTATCTCCCAAGAAAACCTTGTGGAATGGGGACTAGCTCATGTTTCCCTTTGGGACTTCCTCTGGAGTTGATTTGCCTTTAGGGACCTCAGGATTTAGGATCTGTTCTTCTCTCTCTCTATCCATAAAAGCTGTCTATGGTGAGAATTCTTTTTTTTTTTTTTTTAATTAATTTTTTTAAGGCTTGAGGTCTATTCAATGAAAAGGAGCAACAGCTGCTTTAATTTGCCCTGGGGCAGTTTTGCTGATTGATTTCCAGTGCTAGGTTCAGCCTTCTTCCCAGGCTCGGTGGTTTACAATTTGCCTTTTACAAAAGGCAACCAGGACAGAGTGGCCTAAGAAGTTCACAGAAGATTCCCAAGTGCATAGAAGCTGAGACACTCTGACTCTCAGTCCCAGCTTTTTACCCCAGGCTGGCTCCCTGTGCTGCAGTCTGGGCTGGGCAAAATGTTCCCCTGGCCATTTGAAACAGACCTGTTCTGAAGTTCTTCCAAGGTATCTTCTTCTAGAAATGTGTTGTACTCTGTAGAATTTTTGACTCCAAAATGAGTTTAGAGGCTTAATCTGCTGTTGATCAGAGAGAAGATCAGAGCAGGTCACAGAGTTGTGTCTCCTTTCTGCCATCTTGGCTCCTTCCCCCAGCTGATAGTTTTGGTTATATCAATTTAAAAAGTTTTTGTACAAATAAAACCAATGCAGACAAGATTAGAAGGGTAGCAATAAACTGGGGGGAAAAAACTTTACATCCAAAGGTTCTGATAAAAGCCTCATTTGTAAAATATATAGAGAATTGACTCAAATTTATAAGAATTCAATCCATTCTCCAACTGATGAATGGTCAAAGGATATGAACAATTTTCAGATGAAGAAATTGAAACCATTTCTAGTCATATGAAAAGATATTTTATATCTTTATTAATAAAAATGCAAATTATGAGATACCATTACATACTTCTCAGATTGGCTAAGATGATAAGAAAAGATAATGATGACTATTGGAGGGGATGTGAGAAGCCTGGGACACTAATATTGTTGGTGGAGTTGTGAACTTATTCAACCATTCTGGAGAACAATTTAGAACTATGCCCATAGGGTTATCAAACTGTGCATACCCTTTGATCCAGCAATATTTCTACTGGGCTTGTGTCCCAAAGAGATCATAAAGGAAGGAAAGGAATCCACATATGCAAAAATCTTTATGGCAGTCTTTTTTGTAGTGGCAAGAAATTATAAACTGAGTGGATGTCCAACAATTGAAGAATGGCTGAATAAGTTATGGTATATGAATGTTATATTGGATTACTTGCTGTCTAGAGGAAAAAGAAAGGGAAGGGAGGGGAAATTTTAGAACACAAGATTTTTAAAAGGGTGAATGTTGAAAATTATCATGTGTGTATATATATATATATATATGTGTGTGTGTGTGTGTGTGTGTGTGTGTGTGTGTTTATTTTTTCATCGGGTATATATTTTGAAAATAAAAAACCTTGATTAAAAAAAAAAGTTGTTCTACAACTCAAAAGGCTCTCTTGGAAGAATTCAAAGAGGATCTTAAAACATACAGAAGGAAACCACTTTCCTTCTAAGTCTGTTTTAAGTGGATCAATTTCCTTCTAAGTCTGTTTTAAGTAGACCACTTTCCTTCTAAGTCTGTTTTAAGATCCTCTTTGAATTCTTCCAAGAGAGCCTTTTGAGTTGTAGAACAACTTATATCATCCTGTGAGACTGCATTTTGCCTATAGTATCCTAAGTCAGAATTCTTTTTTTTTTCTTTTTTTGCTCATTTTCACAGGTTGAGGTCTGCAATTAGGACAAATGGTGATTGTCTCAAGCTTCCTCTTCAGGCAACATTGATGATGCTCTGGAACCCATTCCATGGGCTTCCATCCTGTGCTGGCTGGACATGGCTAAGTTCTACTGTGCTTCAGTGGCTCACTATTTTCCCTCTGTAGTTGCACTTAAGGTCTCAAAGCAAGTCTGTTGATCCACTGGTTTCTGAACCAGGACAAAGTGGCCAATATAGACATATTTTGGCTAATAGCTTACCACTAGATTTCTCCCACGTGAGAAAGCCTCTCCACCCTTGGCCTCCCTGCATTTTGCTGCCCCAATGTTGGGCTATAACCCCTTCATCCCACCCAGAAGGATTGAAACTGGCTTTTCCTGAAGTTCTTCCAAAATATCTTCTGCTAGAATTTTGTTAGACTCCAGTAACATTTCAGAGACTTGATCTGAACTTGATCTGATGGAAGCCAGGAAGAACTCAGACATCATTTTGGATCTGCTCATGTTCCAAATTTTTCTCTCTATCTCTCCTCTTCCCTCCTCATCTAGGCAACAAGCAATCCAGAATGGGTTAAATATATCCAATTGTTTTAAACATATTCATTAATCTGCATAAAAAAATCAATTAAAAAGAGAGAAAAACATGAGAAAGCAAAGAAAAGAAAACAAACAAACAACAACAACAACAAAAAGGTGAAAAGTCCTATGCTTTGATACACATTTCAACTCCATTGTTCTCTCTCTGGAAGCAGATAGCTCTTTCCATTACAAATATATTGGAATTTCCTTGAATCAACTCATTGTTGAAAAAAAAAACGAAAACCATCAAAGTTGATCACATAATCTTGTTGCTGTGTTCAATATTCTCTTGTTTCTGCTCACTTCAATTATCATTAATTAAGTCTTTCCATTTTTTTTGGAAATCAGTCTGCTCATCATTTCTTATAGAATAAATGGAATACTATTCCATTAAATATTAAATTCATATATCATAACATATTGAGCAATTCCTCAATTGAAGGGCATCCACTCAATTTCCAGTTCCTTGCCACTACAAAAAGGGCTTCTAGAAGCATTTTTGCACATATGGGTCCTTTTCCCTCCTTTATAATGTCTTTGGGATACAGATCCAATAGTGGAACTGATGAATCCAAGTCTTATAGCACAGTTTTGTAAAACTATGCCCTATGGACATACTTCCAAATTGCTTTTCAAAATGGTTGAATCACTTCACAACTCCATCAATGATGCGTGTCCCAGTTTTCCCACATCTCCTTATCTTTTCGTGTCATTTTAGACAATTTGCAAGGTATGAAATAGTATCTGAGAAATGTCTTAATTTGTGTTTCTCTAATCAACTGTGATTTAAAGCATCATTTCATATGACATGAATTACTTTAATTTCTTCATCTTAAAATTGTTCATATCCTTTGGCAATTTATCAACTAGAAAATGGCTTGTATTTTTAAAAATTTGAAACAATTCTGTAGAGGGCAGGAACTATGAAAAGGTATATTTAAGGCTCAGTGTGATTGATTTAATCTTACAACAAAGTAACTCAGTGGAATTAAGATAATGATTCTCTAGTTTACATGTACTTAGTATAGTTCTACAAGATTGACACCTATGATGATGTACTTATAATGGAGTATATAAGAGCTAAAGATCTGGGAGAGAAGACAGACTTGGAGATAGAGAAGACAGAGGACTGAAAACTGGAGCTCAAGCTCTCAGACTCAGAACAGACTTGAAGATAGATATTCCATCTCCCACCATCCTGGTGGCTCTCCTGCCTCCTGCACTAAGAAGACCAAGGCCATGTGAAGGTCCCCCAGAAAGCTAGCCCAGCCCAGATGAAGGAGACAGATTGTGAAAGAGATAATAAAGACTTTATACTTTATTCCTAACTATTCTTGTGGTGATTATTCTAATGAAACCAAGGCCCATATGGAGGACCTCTAGAGAGCTAGCTCAGACATTACACAATTCTCCATATATTTTAGAAATAAGGTATTTATCAGAAACACCAGCAGTAAATTTTTTTGCTCACAGTATTTCCAAGCATTTTTGATAAAAAAAAAAATGAGATAAGTAGAAAATTTGACTTTCAAATAAGACTCGAAAAAAGCATAAAAAATTAAACAGAAAAGGAACTATAATGTAGTGTCCTGTCATCTCTCAATTGTAATCCTTCTCTGGGAGGAGGTTTATTTTCTGTAGAATCCTTTTCTCTGTGAGCAGGTTTCTTGGGAGGCTTCTGGAGCCTCCAGCCAGAGCAAAGGTAGAATCTTGAATCCTCTTCTTCCTGAATCCTGGCTCTGAATCTCCTTCAGCTTCCCTGAAGTTCCCTGGGGAAGTCTTGTTTTTGACCTAATCCAGACTGTTTCCTTCCTGAGTGCCCCCCTCTTTTATCCTCCTAGAGAATGGGCTTGTGGTTACTCCAGGGGTGTGTGGGAACTACTTACAACCAATGAACTTGCTCCTTTTAAAGATGTGAACCCTGAGCTAGAGAATTGTTAAGTACAGACTTAGCACCTAGTAAGAGCCTTACACCATAAAGCTTTCAATAACAATATAAACTGTTTTCATTGCTACTTGAGAAAATGATATTTGTAATTCCTAAAACCTTTATCATTATTAGGACAGTTAGGAATATATAGATAGAGGGTATGAGTATTAGTTGAATATAATTGTGTTATATCATAAATATGTAATTAAGTGTTAATTAATGAGGAATGCACTGGGAAAAGAGGAAGAAGAAGATTGAGACAAATTATCTCTCATAAAAAAAGATGTAAAAGAGCTATTACAGTGGAGTAGAATATATAGTAGATTAAGGGAGAGCACTTGAACCTTACGCTCCTCAGAATTCATTTAAAGAAGGAAAAATATATACACTCAGAATTTTATCTTTTCCAATAGTAAAAAAAAGATGGGAAAGGTATAAGAGAAAAAAATGCATGAGAGAAAGGAGGGAAGATTGGAGGAGGCAATAGTATGAAGCAAAATACTTTTGAGAGATCTGGAGTTGGACCCAGGATAACTGGGTAATAGCTAAGAAGGTATTAAAACTCTAACAGTTTCTCTTAACAAGCACATGAAACCACACCTTTGAACAGTTTGATGGAATGAAATCACTCTTTAGCTCAAGATAGACTAAAAAAAACTTCCAAAAATGAAAGTTTCAGTGGGGGAGTAAAAGGAGTGATCAGCCCAGCTCAGGAGTCTGGGAAGCAATGAGAAGGTTTTAATCAAAGCAACTGAGACCTTTGGTTTTGGTTCAGTAATAGAGCAGACCAGTGGGATAGCCTCCAGTCTCAGAGCAGAGGAGAAATTGCAGTTAGGAAAAACAGGTTGTTTCCAGGAGAGACAAGGTAGAGCAAGTATGAGCAAGACAACAAATACAAAGAGTCTCTGTATTAAAAAACCATGGCTCAGAGATGCACTAGAAGATTGAGACAGTGTCCCCTTTAACTCAGGAACCTCAAATATTTAACACTTCCTGACTGTGTGACCCTGGGCAAGTCATTTAACCTCAACTGCCTCAGCGAAAAAACAAACAAACAAACAAAAAACTATTGTGATAGAGGGAAAGAAGGAAGGAGGATGAACATTGTCTAAAGGTTGATTTCATCAGTTTTGGTTCACAGGCTGAGTAATATAATGAGTTCGTTAAGTATAGAAATATGATCTTACTCTATAAGGAAATAGGAGAAAGGGGAAAGAAAAGAAAGGGCTACAAAAGAAGAGAGGGCAGAAACTCTAGAAAAAAAGGGTAAGAGAATGGAGGAGGAGGAAGAGGGTAGGGTGGGTTAGGGGGAAAAAAACAAACAACTTTATTAAAGAGGGACAGGATAGATAGAGAGAACCAAAGTATACCCAGGAGAGAAAATAGGATACAGGGAAATACAGAGCTGGTAATCATAACTATAAATATGAATGGGATGAACTGGCTCATAAAGCTGAAGTGAATAGCAGAATGAACTAAAAGTCAGAATTCCATGATATGTTTTTTTTTTTTTTTTTTTTTTTTAAATAAGAAGCATGCTTAAAGCAGAGACATACATACAGAGATTACATCAGGGTAAAAGGCTGGAGCAGAATTTATTATACTTTAGCTAAAGCAAAAAAATTAGGGATAGCAATTCTAATCTCAGATAAAGCAAAAGTAATAATAGATCTAATTAAAAGAGATAAGGAGGAAACTATATCTTGTTAAGGGGTACCACAGAAACATACAACCGAGAATTAATCACGCATCCAGACTGAGCATCATCTTTTGAGAAGGAGATGGATCTTAAATGCAGTAAGAAACTTTTAATCACTTCCAGTGAAAAACTGGAACTAAACTGACAATTTGATCTTTAAACACAGGACTCAAGAGAAATAGAAAGCTAAATAGGGGAAAATATATGTTTTTTGTTTTTGTTTTTTAAGTTAAACCGTTTACTTCCCTAGATGGGAAAATGATATCTGCAACTCTTGAGAACTGAATTTTTATTAAGATATTTAGAAGGGAGCATGGGCTGAGTGTGGTTGTGAATAGACTCTTATGTTCTGTTACTTGTATCTCTTTTTCCATTTGATTAATTTTAATTTTCTTTTTTTAACTTTATTTTTATTTCTTTGTTTTGGGTTGTTGTTTTTTTTTTTTTTTACACATTTTTGCATATTTCACACATTTGTACAATTTATACATTTTAAAAAATACACATTGCTTTATGAATCATATTGGGAGAGAAATATCAGAGTAAAAGAGAAAAAATCAGGGAAGAGATTAAAAAACATACAATAAAGTAGACTCAATACTAAATTTATAAATACCAAGTAGTAGAGCATTCAGATTCTTAGAGATGAAATAGGAGAGGTATGCAAGAAAGAGTCAACAGGAAACCTTTGCTATTTCTGCCTTTCTGTCTTTGATTTTGAGGTTTTTAGTCCCCTAATATATGATCAATTTTTGTGTAGGTGTCATATACTGCTGAGAAAAAGATGTATTCTTTTCTATTTCTATTTAATTTATCGTACCCTGAAAAAAGTAGGAGAAGAAAGAGGAAAGAAAAGGGAGGAATTGAATAGAAGAAGGGATAAAAACATTAGGAGAAAGGGTTAAGAGAAGGGGTTGGGGTGATACATAAATAGAGCAGGTAATGGTTGGCATGGGTTAAAAAATACTACTGGACAAACGGTGGAAAGAGAGAACAAAAGTATATTCAGAGGAGAAAATAGGATGGCAAAAAAGACAGAAGTGATAACCATAACTAAGAATGTGAATGGGATGAATTCTCCTATAAAATGCAAGCAAATAGCAGAGTGAATTAAAAAATTGAATACTATGATATGTTGTTTACAAGAATCACATCTGAAAGAGAGAGACATTCAAAATAAAGATAAAAAGCTGGAGCAGAATTTATTTTCCTTCAGAGGAAGCAAAAAAAAAAAATAGGAGTAGCAATTCTAATCTCAGATTAAGCAAAACTAAAAATAGGTCTAATTAACAGAGGTAAGGAAGGAAAGTACATTTTGATAAAGGGTACTGTAAACAATGAAGTAGTAATGATACTAAATGTATATATACCAAGTGGTAGATCAGTCAAATTCCTAGAAAAGATTTTAAGTCAATTATAGGAAGGAATAGACAGCAAAGCTATACCAGTAGGGCACCTCAACCTAACCCTTTCAGAATCAAACAAATCTAACCACAAAATAAGAAAGAAAGAAACTAGGGAGATTAATAAAATCCTAGAAAGCCTACATATTATAGACCTCTCCAAAAAATTGAATAGGACAAAAAGATTATCTCTTTTTCTCAGAAAGCTTCACAATCAAATGCAATAAGGCAGAAATAGTAAATGCTCCCATTTCAAGCTACAATGAAATAAAATTACATTTAATATAGGGGCAGGAATGATAGATTAAAAACCAATTGAAAATTAATCTAATTCTAAAAAATTAGTGGGTCAAGCAATAAATCACAGAAAAAAATCTATAATTTCATCCAAGAGAATGACAGTATATGACAACATAGCAAAAGTTATGGGATGCAGACAATGCAGTTCATAGGGGAAATTTTATATCTCCAAATAGCTACATGAATATAATAGAGAAAGAGGGGTTCAATGAATTGGACATGCAACTTAAAAAGTTAGGGAAAAAAAAAAAAAACAAATTTAAAATGCCCAATTAAGTAGCGAATTAGAAATTCTGAAACTCAAAGGAGAAATTGATAAAATTGAAACTGAGAAAATTATTGACAATTAATACAACTAACAGCTGGTTTTATGAAAAAAATAACAAAATAGATAAACCTTTGTTTAATTTGATTAGAAAAAAATAAAGAAAAAAACCCCAAACTACCAGCATGAAAAATAAAAAAAGTGAGTTTACCATTGATGATAAAAATATTAAAGCAATTATTACGAGTTATTTTGCCCAATTGTATGCTAGCAAGTTTAACAATTTAATCAAAATGAATCAATATTTACAAAAATATAAATTGCACAGATTAACAGAAAAGTAAATAAATTACTTAAATAATCCCATCTAGAAAAAAAGAAATTGAACAAACCATCAGTGAAATCATGAAAAATTATCTCCAAGGACTGATGGATTTACATTCTACCAAATATTTAAAGAACAATTAATTCCAATACTATGTAAACTACTTGAAAAATAGGCAAAGAAGTCCTGCTAAACCCTTATATGAATCAAATAGAGTACTGATACCTAAACCAGGAAAAGCCAAAACAGAAAAAGAAATTACAGATCAATCTCCCAAATGAATAAATATTGATGAAAACATTTACATAAAATATTAGCAAAGAGATTATAGCAATTTATCAGCAGTATAAATGTACTCTGACCAACTGGAATTTATACCAGGAATGCAGGACTGGTTCAATATCAGGAAAACTATTACCATAATCTACCATATCAATAGCAAAATGAACAGAAATCATATTATAATCTCAACAGATGCAGAAAAAGATTTCTGACAAAATATAGCACTCCGTCCTATTAAAGACACTAGAGAACAGAGGGATAAATGTAGTTTTTCTTAAAATAATAAGCAATATCTATCTAAAACCAAGAGCAAGTTTTATTTGTAATGAAGAGAAGCTGGATGCATTTCCAATAAGAATAGGGGCAAAACAAGAACGCACATTTTTATCACTATCTTTAAATATTGTACTAGAAACATTAGCTTTAGCAATAACAAAAGAAAAAGAAATTAAAGCAATTAAAATAGGCATTGAGGAGATAAACCTATAACTTTTTGCAGATGATATGATGATGTATTTAGAGAATCCTAGAACACCATTCAAAAACCTACTAGAAACAATTAACACCTTTAGCAAAGTTGAACAATATAAAATAAACTCACAAAAATCATCAACATTTCTATATATTACTGACAGCAGTAAGTCCAGCAGCTAGAGATAAAGAGACATGCCATTTAAAATAACTATAGAAAAAATAAAGTATTTGGCTCTCCATCTGCCAAGAGAAACCAGGGAACTAATTGAACACAATTTCAAATACTTCTCACCAAATAAAGCCAGATCTAAACAAATGGAAACATATCAATTGCTTGGATAGGCCAAGCTTATATAATAAAAATGACAATTCTACCCAAACTGGTCTACATGTTCAGTGTTTTACCAATCCAACTGCCCAAAATTTACTTCATAAAGCTAGAAAAAATTAATTAACAAAATTCATCCTGAAGAACATAAGGTCAAGAATATCAAGGGAATTAATGAAAAAAATTTTCTAAAGAATTGTAGCCTAGAAGTATCAGAGCTAAAACTTTATTATAAAGCAGTAGTCATCAAAATCATTTTGTACTAGCTAAGAAATAGAGTGATGGATCAGAGGAATAGTTTAGATACACATGACAAAATAATTAATGTCTATAATTATTAAGTATTTGAAAAATGCCAAAACTCTAGTTTCTAGAATAAGAACTTACTATTTCACAATAATTGCAGGGAATACTGGAAAATAATGTCAGACACTCCACATAGACCTACAAATTGCACCTCATACCAAAATAAGGTCAAAATGGATACATGATTTGTGCATAAAGGATGATAACATAAAGAAATTAGGAGGCCAGGGATTGAAGAAGAACTAGAGAACATTATCCAATGCAAAATGAACAACTTTGATTGCATTAAATTAAAATTTTTTGCACAAACAAAAACAACAGAAACAAGATTAAAAGGAAAGTATAAAGCTGGGAAAACATTTTTTTTTACAGTCTATTTCTGATAAAGGTCTCCTTTTAAAAATACATAAGGAATTATGTGAAATTAATAAAAACACAACTCACTCCCCAATTGATAAATGACCAAAAAAACCCCATGAACCCACAATTTAGATAATGAAACTAAAGCCATTTAGTTAAAAAGTGCTCTAAATCACTATTAATTAGAGAAATGCAAATTAAAAAAACCTCTGAGATACCACTTCACACCCATCAAATTGGCTAAGATAACAGTAAAAGATAATGATAAATGTTGGAGAAGATGTGGGTAAACAAGGACACTAATGAATTGTTGGTGGAGTTGTGAAATGATCCAAACATTCAGCAGAGCAATTTGGAATTGTGCCCACAGGCATACCCTTTGATACTGAATCTGTATCCCAAGGAAATCACAAAGAAGGGAAAAGGACTCATATGTGCAAAAATGCTTGAGCTGCTCTTTTTGTTGTAGCAGAGAATTAGAAAATGACTAGATGCTTATCAATTGAGAAGTGAATGAATGTTCTGGTATATGAAAGTAAATTAATTGAATTAGAAGGAATTTGGCAAGATTCTAGTCCTGGAAGAAAAAAACAATTAAAACAACAACAACAACAACAACAACAACAACAACAACAACAACAACAAAATACACTTTTGAGGATGGACAGGGTAGAAAAAAAAAAAGAAAAAAGAAAAATAGGTTGGGGGATAGATAAGATGGAAGGAAATTCACAATTATTAATCTTAACTACCAAAAAACTTTTACAGCAAGTTTCTCTGATAAAAGACATTTCACAAATATGTAAAGAATAAATTTAAATTCATAATAATAAAAATATTCCCCAGTTGATTAGTGATCAAATGTATGAATTGGAAACTTTTAGATGAAGTAATCAAAGCTATTTTTTTTTCCTTTAAAAATGATATAAATCATTTGATTTAGTTTTTTTTTAGAGAAATACAAATTAAAGCTTCTCTTAGGTATCACATCACACTATCATATTGATTAATATGAGAGAAAAGAAATGTATACATGTTGGAAAATTTGGACACTAATGTAGCATTGGTGGAGTTGTTAACTGATTTAGTCATTCTGGAGAACAATTTGGAGCTATGCCCAAAGAGTTACAAAACCATATTTTACCTATTGTCCCAGAAGTACAATTACAATGTATGTATCTGAAGGAGACAAAAATAAGTTGAGGAGAGGAGGATCTATAGGTATAGCAAAAATTTTTGTGTAGTGGCAAAAATCAATTGGAAATCAAGGGAACACCTATCAAATGGGAATGGCTGAATGGGTTGTCATATATGATTGTGATAGAAAAACATGGTAGTAAAAGAAATGACAAGTAGGATGCTCCCAGGAAAACAAACAAACAAATACACACACACACACACACACACACACACACACACACACACACACAAAAACCAGGAGAACTCAAAACAATTAAGACCACTACTCCTTTACTCAATATTCTTTTTTTTTTTTTTTTTTTTCCCCCAGATGGAAGGGCTGAAACAATTTCTAACCTCTTGAAGGGGTAGGTTGGATATAGTCACAGAATTTAGAATAATTTGAAAGAGAAGACATTGCTGAAAACGTCTAAGTATTGAAGTTCTCTGACATTGTCATTGGGTTTTTGTGTGCTTTTCTGTAACTTTCTGAATAGTTGTATTAAAAAAAAAAACTGTATAAAAGAGCAGACACAACTTTCTGTAACCTCTTCTAACCTTCTCTCAAAATAACAGCAGATTAAGCACCTAACATGGCTTTGAAGTCAAAGAAACCACAAATATTTCTAGAAGAAGATACCTTGGAAGAACTTCAGAACAGGTTTGTTTCAAATGGGCAGGGGAACAGTTTGCCAAACCAAGACTGCAGCATAGGGAGGCCAGGGCAACAAGCTGGCTGGGAGCCAGAGTATTGCAATTTCTATGCACCTGGGAATCTTCTGTGAGCCTTTTGGGCCCCTCTGCCCTAGTTGCAAGCAGGTGGTTTGGCAAATTTGCCTTTTGTAAAACCTCAAGCCTTAAAAAAAATTAATAATAAAAAGCCAGAAAGAACTCTCACAATAGGTAGCTTTTATGAAGAAAGAGAAGAACACACCTCAAGTCCTGAGGTTCCTAAAGGCAAATCAATTCTAGAAGCCCCAAAGAAAGACATGATCTGGTCCCCATTTCACAAGGCTTCCTTCGAAGAATGCATAAAGGATATTAGAAAAGAGTTAGAAGAAAAATGGGGAAATCAAATGAGATCATTGCAAGAAGTAATGGAAAAAAATGGAAAAAGAATACATTGAACAAAAAAATTTAATTGGCCAATTGCAAAAGAAGCTAAAAAGGTAACTAAAGAAAACACTAAAAATTAGAATTGAACAAATGGAAGTAAATTACCCAATGAGACTTTAAGAATCAGTCAAACAAAAACAAAAAAATATGAAAAAATAAAAGATAATATGAAATATCTCCTAGGAAAAACAACTGACCTGGAAAATAGATCTAGGAGAGACAATCTAAGGATTATTGGGTTTCCTAAAAGCCATGATGAAAAAAATAACCTAGACATTATCTTATAGTAAATTATAAAATAAAACTGTCCTGATATTTTAGAATCAGAAAGTAAAATAGCCATTGAAAGAATCAATGAATCATTTCCTAAAAGAGACTCCAAAATAAAATCACCAAGGAATATCATGGCTAAATTGCAGAACTATTGTATCAAGAAAAAGATATTGCAAGAAGACAGAAAGGAACAATTTAAATATTAGGGAGCCACAATTAGGATTACCCAGGACTAGCAGCTCCACCTTAAAAGATTGAAAGGCCTAGAATCTGATATTCCAAAAGGCAAAGGAACTTGGATTGTAGCCAAGAATAAGCTATCTAAATAAAATGACCATGTGTTACTGCATAAAAACCTCAAAATCAAATGTAAAAAGGCAGAAATAGTAAACACATTTTTTTTCCAGATCATGATACAATAAAAATCACATGCAATATAAGGCCAGGAGAAAATAAACCAAAAAGTAATTTTAAATAATCTCATCCTAAAGAATGAATGGGTGAAACAGGAAATCATACACAAAATTAATAATTTCATCCAAGAAAATGACAATAATGAGACAGCATACCAAAATTTGTGGGATGTAGCCAAAATGGTAATAAGAGGAAATTGATATTATTATTCATCCAAACAAAGTATAAAATACCTTTTTTTCATTGAGAACTAAGTCATCTTGTGTAGTGTTCATGATGATAATAAGCAAAAAACTCTACCCTTAATATGGCTGCATCCGCTACAACATTAACTGATACATAAGAGCAGTGATTGTCAAAGTTTTTTGATCTCAGGGACCTTTAAGATTCTTTAAGTTATATTGAGTGCCACTGTCCTAAGAGTTTTTTTTTGTTTATGTGAGTTATATTTACTAACTTACTAGAAATTTAAAAGGATTAGAATTTAAAACAGTTTTGACCTTACTCCAGAACCTTCAGGGGTACCCCAGACCATACTTTGAGAACCATTGCCTTCTAGGAAGGGGAAGGACATTTTACAAACAAACAAACAAACAAACAAAAACAACAACAACAACAACAACAACAACAAAAACCTGAGATGATTCAGAGTAGGTAAATTGGTACATTGGTATTTAATACTTTCCATACAAAGATATGAATTAAAAAAATACTTATAAGTATACTTTGAAAATAAAAGGCTTAGTTAATGAAAGGAACCAAAGGTTTCTTAATTATTCAGAAGCTACACAAATATATACAAAAATTCATATTTATATCCATTTAATGTATGACATTTATCTATGTCATTTATATCTATGTCTTCATCTCTAGTTATTTATCTATCTCAATATCATCAATTTCTATATTATTAATAACTCTGCTTATATGCATAGCTATACTATCTATCCATATGTCATAAATATTTTTTTCCAAAAGATAATTGAAAGGTATTATTTAATAATCATGGAATATAATCACACAAAAAATGATAGTGGTGAATGGTTCTTTGGAAATGATTTATCTGTTGCAGCAAGATCACTGACTAGCTAGAACAAAGGTTATGATAAAAAATATTTTAGAAGAGCAGCTAAAGAAAGCAGTTAAAGAGCTATCTGCATAGTTGCAATAGTTTTAAACCTGATATTTTCAAAAGACTCACTGATGACCAAGAAAAAAAAGGTGGTAGAGAAATAGAAAAAATTGACCTTTGGTATCACCATATCAATTTATCACCAGTTTAATTTACATAAAGTAATCATTGAAATGAGCAGGCAAAATAACTCAGAAATCATACAAGCTAGCTAATAATTTGTCTCCTAACCAAGCATGGCAATCAAAGGCAAAAATTGTTTTTAATTCAGACCACATAAAACTTTACAAAGAATGGGAAATTATGAAAAAATATAATTTTCACAGCAATTAAAAGCTGTAGAAGGCAAATCAAGTCAATAGTGCTTAGTGAGAAGCCAAATTAAGACATATCTTGTCAACACCATTCAAGATACTGTCAAAAGGCCAAAAATCCTCCATGAATTGAATAGATTTATAAACATTTATACAAAAATTTGTTTTGTTATTAGCAACACAAGAATCATGACATTTTACTCTAGCACCTTACTCTCTTTTGAGTAATATATGAGACAGCATAAATGACATGTAGGAGAGTCATGTCGAGAAGAACAGCTGAATAAGATAAAATACTAACTATTAGCAAATCCATGGTAATAGTGGGTAATGAAATCATGGGAAGGGATCATATTACATAGGTGAGTGATAAATGCTAATGGAATCATACTGAATTGGATTCCAAAAGAATAGAGGTGGAGAGATGTATATATGTGTATTGTGTGTGTATGTATATATGTGTGTATGCATATACATATGCTTATGTACATAGAAACACAAATATATTGACATATGCATATCTGTATGCCTATGAGTCTATGTGTAAATATACACATTTACACACAAGCATGCATGCATATATTCACATATTAACATATGAATATACGCATCTATACTACATAAATACATATATTGAATTAGGTTGAAACTAGATTGCATTTAGGAAACTAAAATTTTTAACAGCAACACACACTCAAAATGTGCTCAAAGCTTTGTTGTATGATTGTGAAATATTGGGCCATCACATTATCTGAGGAATCAAATTTATGGATTAACCAGATAGCAATCCAGAGATATTTAGGTGCAAACTGCTTTATCTATGAGAAAAATCTATGGAGAAAAATAAAGAAAAATTCCACAGGAAGAGATTTGTATGTTTTCCAATTGACATAAGTAAAGGGAAATCCCACCTTAATAAGATCACAGATCAATTAAAGATTTTTTTTTAAATGCTTGGTGATCAATGATAAATATACAATATTAGAGTTTGCAATGGTGACAACATTAAGAGGGGAACATAATATACAAAAGTATGAGAACAAGGCTTAGAAAATAGAGAAATACTTGGAATGAAATCACATCTCAATGTGAAATTTTGACAGATGAACCATGAAGAGAGGAAACTGAGTATTCTTTGCTCTATAAATAAATAGTTCTCTACTGATCTGAAAAAAAAAAGTTGAAGAAGTTCTAAAGCAAGCAGTTTAGTTTTTTATAATAGTTCAGTCTTTTATTTTATGTGAACCAGTCAATGTAAATTAGCCATATCTGCTGATTTTATTTTCTCTGTGATTACTCCAGAACAATTCAAATGCTTTTAGGGTTCTTTTATGCTATCTTTCACTTCAAATTTCATCTTCACCAATTCATCAAAAATTATTGAGCATCAACTTTGTGCAAGACTCCTTGTTAGTCAATGGGAATAGAAAGTTACCCTAAGAAAACAATTCTTTGAAGACAAGAACAATATTTTCACCCTTCTTTGTATTCCCAGTTCTTAACATAGTGCTTAGCACATGATAAGCCATTTGTAAATGCATGTTGACTACATGACTAATGGGAGAATGACAGGTACATATACTGTGATAAAAGGAGAATAAGAAAAATTCAAAGAATAATTTATTTGCAATAGATATTAATATATAGTATTTTTGCTATATATAAGTTTATACATATATATGAATGTATGTGTGTATATATATATGTATGTATATAATGCATATACATGCATGCATATTTACTACATGGAATTTGAAGCACTAATTTTACCTAGGAAAACTTAAGAGAAGGCATTAGGTGGTGAAAAAGCAGAGAAAATACCTTACTGTCGAGTTATTATCTGAATTACACCTTGGTGAGTAATAGGGAGTTCAATATAGAATGCTTTTCAGGCATGTAATAAATAGTCTTTCTAATTCTCTTTCATTTTGCTTGCCAATTTTCTGAAATCATCTTTTGCCCCTCATTCCAAGAGCCATCTTAAATTTTGTGGAATTTCCATTCTATTGAAAAACAATTAACACGACTCAGTAACAATACTTCTTGAATGAATAAATCAATCAGGATGGATGGTGAGCAGGACTTGTATACCTCACTGAATCAAAGGAACTGGATGAGATCTCGTGGATGTGTATAAAAAAGAGGAGCTATCTCAAAACAAAATAAATGCTTCAAGGGTTTGGAAGAAAGGGTAAGTCATCTTTACTTAAAGGATAACCAACCAAATAAGAATACATACAGACTATCATTTCAAAGATGCAGGCCCTTATCAAAAGAAAAGAAAATATGTTTCCTTTTAGAATATATACTCATGAAAGAATGGAACAAAGTTTTGTTGTTGTGTAGCACCTGGAACACTAAAAAATTAATTTCTAAAACTATGGTTCATTTTGTTGTGTTAGAATAGCATTTTAAGTTCAAAAATTTATTTTTGGTATTTTTTCATTTTATATTTTTTTCGGGGTATATATGTAAATTCATTTTCTAAAATCACAATTCCTTATGAATTATATTGGGAAAGAAAAATCACAACAAAAAGGAAAAACCACAAGAGAAAATAAAAAGACAGAAAAAAATTGAACATGCCATGTGTTCATTCAGTCTCCATAGTTCTCTTTCTGTATGGAGATAGCATTTTCCATCCAAAAGTTTATTGGGATTGGATCCCTGATCTTCTTGGATCAGTGAACTCCTGATAAGAACCAAGTCTGCCATAGTTAATCATTCTACAATTATTCTGTTACTGTGTAAAATGCATTTCTGGCTCTGTTTTGCACAGCATCAGTTCTTGAAAACCTTTCCAGGTCTTTGTAAAATCAGCCTGTTCTTTATTTTTAAAGAAAAATAATATTCTATTACTACCTCATAGCATAACTTATGAACCCAATTGATGTGCATTTATCCATTTTCCACATTTTTGCCAGCACAAAAAGAATTACTTCCAAATACCTTTGCACATTTAGGTCCTTTTGCTTCCTTTATGCTTCCTTGGAATAAAAACTCAGACACAGCTGAATCAAAGGGTATGTGCAGTTTTATAGCCCTTTGAGAATAGTTCCAAATTGCTCTACAGAATGGCTGGATTCTTTCACAACTCCACCAACAATGCATCAGTGTCCCAGTTTTCCCACATCCCCACCAACATTTACCATTATCTTTTCCTGTCAACTTAGTCTATCTGATAGGTGTGAGGTGGTATTTCAGAGTTGTTTTAATTTGCATTTCTCTCATCAATAGTGATTTAGAACATTTTTTTTTAATAAGTGGCTTTAATTTCATCGTCTAAATTGTCTATTAATATCCTCTGACCATTTATCAACCGAGGAATGACTTGTATTCTTATGAATTTGACAGAGTTCTTTATATATTTTAGAAATGAAACTTTTATCAGAAACACAGCCTATATATTTTTGCTAGCCTTTTGCTTCTCTTTCAATCTTCTTTGTGTTGAATTTGTTCAAAAACTTTTTTTATAAAACTTTTTATATTCAAAACATATGCATAGTTTTCAACATTCTCCTTACAAAACCTTGTGTTCCAGATTTTTTTTCTCTCTCCCTTCCCTTCATCCCATACCTTAGATGGCAAGTAATCCTATTTATATTAAACATGCAATTCTTCTATGACATATTTCCACAATTATCATGCTACATAAGAAAAATCAGATAAAAAAGGAAAGAAATGAGAAAGAAAACAAAATACAAACAACAAAAAAATGAAAATTCCAGAGGAGTTTCTCCATCATAAGACCAATAGAACTGGCCTGGATCACTTTACTGTTGAAAAGAGCCATGTCCATCAGAATTGATCATTGTATAATCTTGTTCCTACTCTGTACAATGTTCTCTTGTTCTAATCACTTTTCTTAGCATCAATTCATGTATGTTTCTCCAGGCTTTTCTGTAATCATCCTGCTGATGCTTTTTTATAGAACAATAATATTACTTAACATTCATATGCCATAACTTATTCAGCCTTTCATCAACTGATGGGAATTGACTCAATTTCCAATTACTGGCCATTACAAAAAACTACAACAAACATTTTTGTACATGTGGGTCTTTTCCCTTTTTTATCGATCTCTTTAGATACAAGCCCATTAGAGACACTGATGTATCAAAAGATATGCTCAGTTTGAGAGTCCTTTGGACATAGTTCCATATTGCTTTCCAGAATGATTGGATCAGTTCACAATACCACCAACAATGTATTAGTGTCCCCTTCTAACATTTGTCATTGCCTTTTCCTGTCATCTAAGCCAATCTAAGAGGTATGTGGTGTTACCTCAGAGTTGTCTTAATTTGCATTTTCTGACCAATAGTGATTTAGAGCTTTTTTTCACATGCTAGAAATAGTTTTAATTTCTTCCTCTGAAAATTTTCCGTTCATATCATTTGGCCATTTATCAATTTAAGGATGGCTATATTATAAATTTCAGTCAGTTCTCTATATATTTTAGAAATGAAGCCTTTTTCAGAACCCTTGATTTTACAATTTTTTCCACCAATTTACTGCTTCCTTTCTAATCTTGTCTGCATTTTTTTCTTTTTTTTTCTTTTTTTTTTTTACAAAAACTATTATTTCACTTAATATTATCAACATTATCTTGTTTGCATTCCATAATATACTCTAGTTCTTCTCTGGCCACAAATTTCTTCATTCTCCACAGATCTGAGAGGTACATTAATCTTGATTCTTCTAATTTGCTTCCAGTAACACTCTTTCTGTGTAAATCTTGAACCCATTTTGACCTGATCATATTATATTGTGTTAGATATAGGTCAATACCTAGTTTCTGCCATGTTAACTTCCAGTTTTCCCAGCAATTTTTGTTCAAAAGTGAGTTGTAATGCCCGAACCTGGGATCTTTGGATTTATCAAACAGTAGATTACTTTAATCATTGACTATTGTGTTTTGTGAACCTAACCTATTTCAATTATTGATTACTCTTTTTAGCCAGTATCAAATGATTTTGATGACTGCTGCTTTATAGTATAGTTTAGGTGCAGCTAGGCCACATTCATTTGCATTATTTCACTAATACCTTTGAAATTTGAGACCTTTTATTCTTCCCGATGAACTTGCTCTGGGTCTCCCTATACTGTTCCTGCCTGCACTGGTCCACTCCTCCTACCCCACACACACACCTGATTAAAGGAGGCCTTTCTTGAAATTCTTCCAAAATATCTTTTGCTTGAAATATGTTATGCTTCAAATATTTGTGGGTTCTGTGACTCCAAAACCACTTCAAAGGCTTGACCTGGTGTTGATCTAAAGGAAGCCAGGAAGAGCTCAGAAAAAGACCTGTTACTCTCTACCATCTTGGCTCTGCCCCAAAACTTTTAAATTTAATTAATAAGAGTGATCTAATTTGCATTTCAGTGTCATGTAGTTCTTCTTTGATCATAAATTCCTTCCTTCTACAGAGATATGATAGATAAACTATCCCTTGCTCTCCTAATTTGATTATAGTTTCTGTCACCCATTCCCTCCAAATTATATAGTCATTTTGATCTTTGGTATGAAGTGTGACATGTGGATCTATACTGAGTTTGTGACATATGATGTTTCAGTTTTTCAATGCTCCAGTTTTTGTGAAATAGTAAGTTATTATCTCAGAAGCTGGATTTTGGGGGTTTATCAAATACTAGATAAATATAGTCACTGATTATTGTGTCATATGTTTCTAATCTATTTCATTCATCCAACACTGTATTTCTTAGGCAGTACCATTGGATTTGATGGCTGCAGCTTTATAATAGAGTTTTAGGTCTAGTACTCCTGGGCCACCTGCCCTTTTCTTTCCCCCCCCATTAATTCCTTTGATAATCTTGATCTTTTTTTCTTCCAGATGAATTTTATCACTTGTTCTAGTTCTGTAAAATATATTTTAGCAATTTGAACTGTACAATACTGAACAAGGAGAATTGTCATTAATTTGGTCTACCCCTATAAAAAAAACATATTTTTTCCAATTATTTAGATCCGACATTATTTGTGTGGGAAGTGTTTTGCAATTTTCTTCATATAGTTGCTGGGTTTGTCTTGGCAGATAGATAGCCAAATATTTTGTCCACAAATATTTTAAATGTAATTTCTCTTTCTACCTCTTGTTGCTGGACCTTGTCAGTAACAAATAGAAATGCTGATGCTTTGTGTGAGTTTAGCTTATATCCTGCAACTTTGCTAAAACTGTTAATTGCTTCAAATGGAGTTTTGGATGATTCTCTAGGAATCTTTAAGTATATTATCATATCATCTTCAAAGAATACTCATTGTCAATTTTAATTCTTTTAAATTTGTTTTTTTTATTGCTAAAATCAACATTTTTAGTACAATATTGAATAAAACTTTTGATATTGGCCATCCTTGTTTCACCCCTGATTTTATTGGAAATGCCTCTAGATTCTAGAAACACCATTGCAAAGAGTATTTACAAATTCTTCTAGATAGATGGTGCTTATCATTTAAAAAACACTTACTTTATTCCTATGCTTTCTAATGTCTTTCATAGGAATGGGTGCTGTATTTTCAAAAAAATTTTTCTGAATCTATTGATATTATCATATGATTTGTGCTAGTTTTGTTATTGATATGACCTATTATGGCAATAATTTTCCTGACATTGAACTAGGCTTGCATTCCTGGCATAAAGCCAACTTATCAATAGGTGTATTATCCTTCTTATAAGTTGTTGTAAGCCTTTGCTAATATTTGCTTTTGCATTTTTTGCATCAATATTAATTAGGTAGATTATAATTTTCTTTCTCTGTGGCTCTTCCTGTTTTAGGTATCAGCACCGCATTTGTGTCATAGAAGGAATTTTTCAGGTCTACTTATTTTACCTATTTTTCCAAATAGTCTGCACAGTATTGGAATTAACTAAATGTTTGATGATAATTCATTAGTGAATTCATTTGACCCTGGAGATTTTTTCTTAGGGCATACATTGATAATTTGTTCATTTTCACTTTCTAAAATATAACAATTAAGCAATTTATTTCCTCTTCTGTTAATCTGGGCAATTTATCTTTTTATAAATATTCATCCATTTCAATTAGATTGTCAGATTTGGTTGGCATCCAGTTGGGCAAAATAGCTCTTAATTATTGCTTTAATTTGTTCTTCACTGGTGGTAAATTCACCCATTTCATTTTACGCTAGTAATTTTTTTTTCTTTCCTTTTTTAAATCAATTTAACCAAAGGTTTAAGTATTCTTTGCTTTTTTTCCATAAAACCAACTCTCAGTTTTATTAAAAAGATAAATATTTTCTTAGTTTCAATTTTTTAATCTCTCCTTTGATTTTCAGAATTTCTCTCTTTTTTTTTTTTTTTAAACTTGGGGTTTTAATTTTTTTTCTTCGAAATTTTTAGATGCATTCCCAATTCATTGATCTCCTCTTTCTCTATTTTATTGATATCATTATTTAGAGATATAAATTTTCCTCAAAGAACTGCTTTGGATGCGTCCCATAGGTTTTGCTATATTTTCTTATTTTTCTGTCATTCTCTTGGATGAAATCACACAGTGCTTCTGTGAATTGTTGTTTGGCCCATACATTTTGCTATTTAATTTCAATTAGTTTTAAGTCTATTTTTTCCCTGGCCCTTTATTGAATGTTGTTTTTGTGGCATCAGTCTGAAAAGAAAACATTTGCTATTTCTTACTTTCTGTGTTTGATTGTGAGGTGTTTATGCTCTAATAAATGGTTAATTTTTATGGATATGCCATTTATTGCTGACATAAATTTATATTCCTTTCAGTCCCTATTCAATTTTCCCCAGAGGTTTATCATATCTAACTTTTCTAAAATTTTATTAAACTCCCTAATTTCTTTCTTGTTTAATTTTGGTTAGATTTATTTAATTCTGAGATGGGATGGTAGAGATCCCCAACTAATATAGTATCACTACATTTTTTTCCTATAATTGACTTAATTTATCCGGGAATTTGAATGCTGTACCACTTGATATGTATTTTTTAAATATAAATACCACTTCATGTCTATGGTATCCTTTAACAAACTGTACTTTCCTTCCTTATCTCTTATAATGCGATCTATTTTTACTTTTTTTTTTTTTATCTGAGTTAAGAATTGCTAATCTTGCCTTTTTTGTTTTGACTGAAGCAAAATAAATTGTTTCTTGTAAAATATGTTTCTTGTAAACAGAATATTATAGATTTCTGTTTTTTGTTTGTTTATTTGTTTGTTTGTTTTTTAATCCATTCTGTTATTCACTTCCATTTTGTGGAACAGTTCATCCCATTCATATTCACAGTTGTGATTACCAGCTCTCTACTTCCCTTCATCCTATTATTTCCCCTCTATATACTTTTGTTCTCTTTTTCCACCATGTTTTTCCTTAATAGTGTTTTGTTTCTAACCTTCCCCACCTTCACCCTATCTTCCCTTTCATCACATCTTTTCCTTTCCCTTACACCTTTCTCCTTGTGTTTCTGCGCTTGCTCTTACCCAGAGCTCTTTACCTTCCATTTCTTTCCCTTTTCCTTTCCAATTTCCTTATCATGTAACAGACATTTCTGCACACACCAGACTGAATGTTATTCCTTCTTTGAGCCCAAACTGATGAGATTAAGATTAAAATGATACTCTTCCCTTTCCTGTCTTTCTATTGTAATAAGTATTTTTTGCCTCTTCATATGATCTAAATTATCTCATTTTATTTCCCCTAGTACAATCCTTTTTCCACCTCTTAATATCTTTTTTTTTTTTCTTTAATATGATCCCATCAGGGTCAATTCACAGCCACACCCTCTGTCTCTGTAGGGCCCCCTCTATTTGTCCCAATAAAAAATACAGTTCTCAAGAGTTACAAGTATCATTGTCTCATTTACAGATGTAAACAGTTTATTGAGTCCTGTGTTTGAAGATCAAATTTTCTTTTAGTTCTGTTTTTTTTTCCTATAGAAATGATTGAAAATCTCTTACTTCCTTGAAGATCCTTCTCCTTCCCTGAATGATGATACACAGTCTCTCTGGATAATTAATTCTTGCTTGTATTCCTAGGTTCTTTGCCTTCCAGAATATGGTATTCCAAGCCCTCTTCTCTTTTACAGAATCTGCCAGATCCTGGGTAATACTGGCTATTGCTTCTCTACTTGAATTGTTTTTTGCTTTAGTTTTTCTGGTAGCTTTCAGTATTTTTTCCTTGAGATTATAGCTCTGGAATTTTTAAACAATGTTCCTTTGGGTTTTCCTTGTGGGATCTTTTGTTGGAGGTGATGGATGGATTCTTTCAATGACTACTTCATCCTCTAGTTCTAACATATCAAGATAGTTCTCCTTGATAATCTCTTAAAGGATGCTATCCAGGATTATTTTTTTGCTCATGCCCTTCAGGTAGACAAATAATTTTTAAATTGTCTCTCTTGGTGATATTTTTTCAGGTTGGCTGCTTTTTCAATGAGGTATTTTACATTTTTAATATGTAATTTTCTTCAGTTAGATTTTGTATCTCTTTTTCCCCTTTGATTAATTTTATTTTTTAAGTTTTTTTTCTTAAGAAAACTATTTTGTTTTGTTTTGTTTTGCATTTGGTCAATTGTGTTTTTTAAGGAATTGTTTTCTTCAATCATTTTTTTTTTCTTTTCTTTTCCAAGCTATTGAATTCTCTTTTGTATACTTCTTGTTTCTTTCCCCAAATTTTCTTTTACCCCTATTCTTTGTTTTTTACAATCTTTTAGGATTGCTCTCAAGAAGCCTCTTTGGGCTTTAGACCAATTCATATCACTCTTTAAGTTTTCCCCTGTGGGCATTTTGCCCTGCTCTGAGTTGGTGTTTTAGTCTTCCTTATCACCTCAGTTGCTTTCTATGGTTAAGATTCTTTTCTTTATTGTTCATTTTCTTTCTTTCTTTTCTCTATTTTGTGACTTTTAAGGTGAAGTTCTGCTCTTGGAGCAAAGGAGGCACTGTCTCACTCTTCCAATGCAGCTCTGAGTCTTGACTTGTTTTCTTGCTCACAATGGGGAGTAGATCTATCTGGCCTCTTCAGGAAACAGCCTGGTTTATCCAGGTATTAAGTTGTTTTCTGCTGTGGGACTG
Source organism: Sminthopsis crassicaudata (assembly GCF_048593235.1). Taxonomy (NCBI): domain Eukaryota; kingdom Metazoa; phylum Chordata; class Mammalia; order Dasyuromorphia; family Dasyuridae; genus Sminthopsis; species Sminthopsis crassicaudata. Next base: position 184,421,231 of record NC_133619.1, on the reverse strand, counting down.
AAGGCTACCCCACTGCTCTGCTGTGCTACTTAGTCAGGACTGAGGGTTAAGTGGCTGATCTGCTTTGATTAATACCCTCTTGCTTTCAAGTGAATGGGCTCTGCTCAAAAAGGTGATATCACTCCATGCTCTATATCAAGTTGACAAAGCAGATACAGTATGTGAAATAGTATAGATCTGAATATGAGTGGTATATTCTCTTTTATAATTCCTTGCGTAAATAATACTGTATTGATCCATCGGTTTGGTTCAGATCTGTGCTTTCTCAACATAGAGTGTTAACTGCTGATGAAACTACATAGACTGGCAATTACTCGGCAACTAAAGAAATCACTGTATGAAAAGGGAATGTCAAATAGAACAATTAAAAAGAAACTTGGATTATTATATGAGGTAGATGGGAATCAAGAATAAAAAAAATATAGACTGATCCTCAGATAACAAACAGTAAAATTTTCAAATTATACTGGTTTGTCAACTTCATTTTATAGAGCATGAAGAGATATCACTCTTTTGAAAAGAGCCCATTCACTTGAAAGTGAGATGGACAATAATTTCAAAAGTAAAGAAAAGATTACAGGAACAAGAATTTATTAAGTACCTACTATGTGCCAGTTGTTGTAGTGAACACTTTACAAATATTTTGCTGATCTACCCAACAACAATGCTATTGTTATCATTTTGCAGCTGAGGAAATGGAGACTAATATCTTGAATAACAACAACGAAGGCAGACCAAAGCAAAATATTTGAACAATATTTCTTCCATTTACAAATGTTTGACCTTGCTCAATTTTGTAAAATATTCCCAAGTTGACTTAACTGTACATTGATTTTAGTAAGCATTCTCTACAGACCAATACATATAACATTGGAAACTATATAATATAATTTTCTACCATTGAAATGCCTGCACATTTTATACTGACATATGCCCCATCAATAATACAGTTTTTATATCTTATTTGTAGCTATTGATCTCAACAACATAATGAAAAATTGATTGCAATGAAGTGCACTATTTCTTAAGTGTAAATTTCAATGTCAAATTATTTTTATCTATGCTTCCCAATTATGGATGAAACTTAAACATTTTTATATATTTGCTTTTATAAAACTCTACTTCAATAAATTAGATATGACAAGAATCCACTGGGTCAATAGAAACCAGGTTGCTCTCACTAAAATATGATTCCAAAATTAAATACGCTAGTTCCATTTCTTCATTACAAAGAGAATTAAAGTCTCCATATGTGATATCACCTTCCTCTGCAATTTAACAATTTGAGATGGAGTCCTAAATCTTCTGGGGATATGTGAGCACCAAGTATTTTATTGCACATTAAAACAACAACAACAACAACAGCACCAACAATCCAGAAATTCATTCACTTTATTAAGGAATTCACATGATACTGTAAACAAGCAAACTGTTTGTTGTTATCTCCTGAGATCTTATTATTTTAGGGGGAAATTTCTCTTAGAAAAATCAATCAAGCTTGACAAAATGTAGAAATAGCTTTTATTCTTTTAAAATCTATATATCTTTCTATTTATTTATCTACCTATCTGTCTGGCATCTATCTGTGTATATTTGTTTCCCCAATCCTCTATTTATTTGTTTAGATTCCTTTACATATTTATGTTTATTTGTGCATTTGTAATTTGCATGATCTTTTAAGTTAAGATAAAATGCTTTTTAATATTACTGAAAAAGTATGAAGCTTTTCTCTATAAGTTGAAATACTGAAAATAATAGTGATTTCTGAAGTGTTTTCAATTATAGAAAGGCAAATATGAAATGCACATCTTTACCTTCCTCTAGATGAACATATTTCAGTTGTAGATTTTAATGAAGAACATTTTGAGTATATTATTTTCCAGTATGTAGCTCTTAAAATCAGTCCTCTTGTAGAAGTGGCATCTAGGTTAGAGAAGTAACAAAGACTTGTTAATGTTTCCTAATAAATTTAATGTTTGACTAATTAAAGCTTCTGTTTTTTTCTCTGATGAAAAACTTAGATAATATAAAAGCCTAGATGGTAATGATCATTCACAGTGGAGAAAAACAGGTAAAATTGGACTATAAGTAGATTGTCATCTTATACTCTGAACAATAGACTACCTAGTAAAAATAAAATGCAATATAACTAGGGTGTCTAGTTTGGTAAGAAATATAAGTATCCTGTCTTCAGACCTGTGCTAATTTCTTGTTGCTTTTCCCCAGTTTTAAATTTGCTTAGCAAAAACTTCAGAAAATTGTCAAGTGGCAAAATTAGTAACATGTTGATACAAATCCAGGTTGGAGTATGAGTAAATGGATAATCCAGGGGAAAAAATGTGCATGATTTAAAGCAAGTTTCTTTAGATAGGGATAGAGTGCTGTAGTAACTGAGTAGGAGAAAACTAGCATATTTGACTAATGGGACATAGTAAATTATAACACTTTGCTATTGACAGATGGAGGCCCATAAGGTAACTCAGAGTAAAACCAGAGCATACAACACTTAAATAACTGCAACAACAATAATGGATGAGATCAAACTTATGTTTATAAAAAGATAATTATTTTAAAAGAGAAACTAAATAAAGCTTCCGCTGTAAAGAAGGGTTAAAAGCAGCAGCTGCCTTCTAACAAACCATTTAGTTAATTCATGGGCTTAGCTTGAGGAAAGGGGCCTTGTCATTGTTGTTGGTATCCTTGGTCCAGGGGAAATCAGGCAGGGTGACAGCAGGGTATCTTCTCAGTAAGTTTGCTGATTCTGCAAGTCAGGTGCACCTGAAGGACTATCTATTGTAGTAAGGTGAACAAGAACCAAGAGGATACAATTATACTTAGCCTTGAGCTGGTGAGCACACAAGTCCCACATAATCACAAACCATAAAGAGTAGGATACCATTGTTCTCCCCAATACAGGAGAGATGGCATTCAGAAAGGCATGGTTCAGTTTAGGTTCATAAGGGATGAAATGTTTAGGAAAATGAAAATGAAAAGTGATTAAATCTCAATCTAACTAAAGATAATATTCTAATTTAGGGGCTGAAGAGATGTTATTTATAATAAGCCTGGCTTCTTGTCATATTTCTTTCAGTTCCTATTGTATACAAACAGCTTTTATATTCTTGGAGATATTACCTGAGATGAAAAATGCTAAAAAATCTTAACCCCAGAATTCTATTTTCTTCAGTTCCCATGATATCAGGCAATTCCACCAAAAGAGCAGAATCAAACTAGTCAGAATGAAGACCTCTGTTCAAATCTTTTCCCCCCAACAAAGTAATTCCCTTTATGTTTGAAGACATGTGAGACAGGAATCTCCTCCAGTCCCTAGATTTTCATTGTGTAAAGGGGTGAGACTGTGGATAACTAGAAAGATGTGTGATTCACCATGAATACTTTCTTGGCAGAGGAGGGTGAGAAGGGAAAGAAAGGACTATTATATTTAATGGAAGCACCCCATCACTGGAGTAACAGTCTAGACAGAATGAGGTTCTGACATAATTAGATCTCAATACATTTCCCAATAGTACGAGAAATATGTGAATACACCTCAGTTAACTACATGGTTAGGATCACTTAGCTACTTTTCCAAACTTGTATACAAGTAGAAGCTCAGAGTTGAAAAAATATTCAGAAGCTAAGTCCACTGTATTATATCTCCAACAAATATTTATAACTCCTCTGCTTAATGGTCTGCTGTTATGATGGGGTAGGGGTAAGAAGGAGGAAGTACATAATTCGTTACCATTGGAGGTAGATTACTATAGTTAGAGAGCTTTATTTTAAAATTATCATTAATTTTTATATTTATGTCTATATTATTTATTTTTATATTTATATCTTTATTTGAGCCTAAATTTAAACAGCTTGTTTTCCAAGAACCAGGTAAGCCACTCACTATTTTGATTTGGATTTGACTCACTCCATGATAATCCTAGCCATTCTGAGTTTGATGGTATCATAAATTTAAAGTTGGAAAGGGTTTTTTTCCTCCTTTATATTTTATTAACAAATTATTGTTTGTTATTGCTTTTACTTTCAAATTATAATATTAAAATAAAGATTAATGAAACAAAGTGAGATGCTCTCTAGAATCTTGGCTTTCTTTATGATTAATTTTTTGCATTAGTTTTCTAAAAATATAGCACATTTGTATATGCTTGCACACCCATGCACAAGATGAAAGGTAATTGCAAAAGTTATTTAGTCATTCTTGGCTTGAAATTGAGTTGTCTTTTGTCAAAGGATTACCTAGTGTCAAAGCAGTAGTCTCCATCAATAAGCATTCCAGTACTTCCTAGTTTTGTCAGATTGAACATTTAAAAAAAATCTTTTTCTTTACATTTAACCTTTATAATTCTTACATGAAATATGGCAAGTCTAATGTATAAATATTTTAAAAATCAGAAGCCTTTTTGACATGTTTACATATGAATCTAGTTTCAGTTTTTCCTGAAAATTCTACTTAGTGTCTTTATCAGGTAAATTTCTCTAACTCACAATCCTAGTTCATAACCAATTGTTAGCTGACTAATTTTGCCAGGTCCAGAATTATGTCAACAGACCCCATAATTACTTGTAATATAATGCTTGGCATTAAAATTGTGCTTTTCTCTTTTGAAATCCCACTGTAACTGACATTAATTTTATGTCTACTCTTGTCTAACATGAAAATTTAGTGAGGATATTCAGCCTTTTCAATTTCCAGGAATTGCCTTATTATTTTTTTTCAAGTTGGGAAGAAATTAACACAGAATTTTTGGACTTCTTTGAACTTCTTTTCTCAGTGACTTCTAACTTTCAATTTAACACACCCTTTTTGAGAATGAAACAACTGAGCAAGGTAATAAGAATAAGAATGATAAGGTTCCCTTAAGGTGAATGAAAAGGAGACATTGAATGAAATTTTATTGAATTTCTGACCTACTGCAATATTCTTTATTCCTATCCTTCTTTTGCTTACCACAATCGTAGACTTTGACTTCTAAGGCTGAGCTGTATGTATTCATTATACATGACTATACTTATCACAGATTTCTTCCTTTTATCTCTCTATGAAAATGAATATGAGGTTAGTAGGACATTAAGTTAGAGAGAAATTGTTAGCTATATATGCAAATAAAGCTAATACTGAACATGGTTGGGGTTCCAAAAACACTAGCTAGGGATGTTGCTTCAAATTGTTTATCCCTAGTTCTCCTCACAGCACATGCTGTTTTTTCCTATTAATCACTTGTGTGGTTGGAGACATTGTCCTTAGAAGACTCCTATTAAATTTTGTATTACTTTAGAAATGCACATATGTTAGCACCCACCAACACATTTGCAAGAATTCAGTTATCAGATAAACTGCCTGCTTCTTAGCATGGAAGAGGGTCTTTTGGGAATGGATGGTACAGATAAATTTTGTGAAGGGATGAAAAGTGAGAAAGGTCGAAATATTGCAGGACAGAATTAGGTCAGGCATATTGGAAACACCCAAAGATAATGGGAAAGTACTGAAAGTAGAGGAGAAGAAACTTAAAGTAAGGAATAGGTTGGAACAAATTAGAGCAAACTCTGATCATTGTACTAAGGTTGACCATGCATGTAGGGTAATCTTAGGCCAAAGAGAGAATTATATAGTGATTGTTTTTATGTATTTTTGAAGTACCATAGTTACCTCTGAATTCTGAAAAGGAAAGAAAGAATAATGATATCAAAAGATTTCATGTATGTGTATATGCTGGTAGATGTGTTTTTATATATGTGAGGGGGGGAGGGCAGAGGGAAGCATGTATACCACAAAGTCCTTCTGATTTCTTTAGTTTTATCTGAATATGAAAGGATGAGTAATTCAGCTCCAAGAATGAAGTTGTCCTAATTAGCTCTTATCTGTTCTGTTTGCTTGCTGGTCAATTGAAAAATGGATGAGCTCATAGATTAATATAATATTATATATTAATGCTTATGCTTGGTTTTACATATATATACATACATATATACATATGTATATACATGTATATGTGTGCATTTGTGTCTGATGTTAGCCATCTCTAGGGTGAAGGAAAGGAAGATAAACAAAAAAAGGGAAGCTCCATAATAATTTTGCTACATATTCAAAAGGAATAGCAAGTTATATGTAATAGATTTGAATTGTGATATGTATTCATATTTTTTAATCTACCATGTTATGAAAATGCTTGTTTTATTTCTTAAATTCAAAATAAAATTTAAAGTGAGAAATGAAGAGAGAGACAGAGAGGAAAGAGAGACAGAGAAAGAGAGAGACAGAGAGAGAAAGAGACAGAGAGAGAGAGAAAGAGAGAATGGACGGGTGGATGAATGGATGGATTGACAGATGGAGTGGAGAATCCTGACTCCCAAGAACTGTTTGTAGTTACCAGATTTATAGTCTAGCCTCTTGAATTCAAAATTGGAGCAATATGAAATATTCATTGTGATTTAAAATGGGGTTGTCCATAGAGATATTATGCCTGGGACCCAGAAGTTTGAACAGAAGGAAAAAAAGAATAAAACCAGGGTATTAAAAGTAGTTTGGAGAAGCTTGCTCTTAGTTCTAAACCTTGTAACCTGTAGTTTTGAATCTTCTGCTCAGGGAAGAAAAAACACATTTTATATCCAAGATTCAAAGGGGAAAATACTGAAGAAGACAAGGCTTTTATTGAGCCTTATCAAAGGCCCTCCATTACTGGAAATGCTCCCTCCTTCCACATCTGACTCTTCATAATCCCTATATGGAGTTTTCTTGGCAAAGGTACTGGCGTTATTTACCTTTTCCTTCTCTAGAAAATTATGACAAACAGAGTTTAAGTGACTTGCCCCGGATCACACAGCTAATAAGTTTCTGAGGCTGGATTTGAATTAATGTTTTCAGGACTCTATATCTAGCCTTTTATCCACTGAGCCATCTAGTGCTTTTCCTTTATTTTGTACCTTACTTTATCTGTATGGATATGTTTTCAAGTAATCTTCCCCATTAGAATGGAAGTTCCTATAGGTCAGGGATTGCATTTTTTGTCTTTCTTTGCATCTCCAGGCTTAGCACAATGTCTGGAACACTCTAAAGGCTTTATACATTTTTTTAGCTTTTTATTTTTAAAACTTATGCATGGATAATTTGACAACATTGATCCTTGCATAGCTTTGTGTGTTTCAGATTTTTTCCTCCTTCACCCTTCTCCCTCCTCTAGATACCAAGCAATTCTAGTAACATTTGTTCTACTAGTCCTAGGAAAGATTTTCTGCCTTTTTTAAAAAAGGACTAATGCAAGAAAAAATATATTAAATATAAACTTTAAAAGCCTGGCAATAGCTAGTGGGAAACGGGACATTGAATGTGTCAGATAAGTCTAGACTAGACGTCAAAACAAAAAGTAACTGGTGTGTCTATTGTGACTCATAGTCCTCCGGAGGGCAGCTCAAACAAGATTGAATTGGGAAACATTCAACAGAATAAAGAGAAATAAATAAATTACATAGTTTATTATTACATAAATAATAAAACAGTTATTACATTTTAAAAACTAAATTAACTATGCAATGTTCGGGGACTGTTAGTTTGACATCACTGATCCAAACTATGAGGGCCAATATCTGTTTTTTCCCAGACTCTGATGAAGGAAGCAAGAGCCCCATTCTCAAAAACCAAAAGAAATAGAACTCCTTCCAAGATCTATATCTTTAATCTTGTTTCAAGGCAAGGCAAGCTACTGCAGCAAAGGTCCAAGGGAGTGAAGACACAATTATGTAAAATATTTATATATAATATAGTCTATTTTCTCAACCTACTGAAGACCAGGTAAAGGAAATATTTCCCATTAAAATCCTCAGCAGGTATTTTTTTTTTAAAGCTTTTTATTTTCAAAACATATACATAAATAGTTGTTCCTATGATAGCCAATAATTCAATATATGCTAAACATGTGCAATTTTTCTATACACATTTCCACAATTATTGTACTGCACAAGGAAAATCATATCAAAAAAATGAGAACCACGTATATCTGAATTGATCATCATATAATTTTCTTATTGTTGTGTATAAAGTTCTTTTGATTATTCTCACTTTACTAGCATCAGTTCATGTAAGTCTCTCTAGGGCTTTCTGAAATCATCCTGCTAATCATTTCTTATGGAATAATAATATTCCATAATATTCATATACCATAATTTATTCAGTTATTTTCCAACCAATGGACATCTATTCAGTCCCCGATTCATTGCCATTACAAAAAGGTCTGCTATAATCAATTTTGGACATTTTTTATGATTTCTTTGGGATACAGGCCCAGTAGAGACACTGCTTGAACAAAAGGTATGTATGGTTTATTAACTGATATGATCTTAACAGTAGAAATGACACACAACAGTTATGTCAGCTACTTAAAGACCACTAGAATTTTCCATTTGCCCTCTACTTGAACTATTTTATATAGATTTTCTACTCTAGTTAAGATGGTGTGAAAGATAGGTGGAGCCAAGATAGTGACATAAAGCCAGGAAGCTGTTCAAGCTTTCCCAGTTTCCTTCAAAATTTACCTAAAACCAAATCTCTGAACAGAGTCTAATGGAATAAAACAACTCTCCAGGTCAAGAGAGATTAAAAGAACTTTATGAAATATTATTCTCACTGGAGTGAAAGGGATATTCAGTCTAGCTCAGAGAATGTCTAAGAAAACAATTGAGTGAGAAAGTCTAATTATACCAGCAATTGAGATCTTCAGTTCTGATTCAGTATCAGAGCCAACTAGTCACAGAGCAGAAGACAGATTGTGAGTTCAGAAGACTAAACTATTTCTTTGACCACATAGGTGTACTCCTTGCTGTGAGCAAGACAAGTGAAAGGGTCTCCCGTACTCAAAGCCAAAGCTCAGAGCAGCACTGGAAGATTGGGACAGCACAAACTTTACCCCCAAAACTCGACCTAAAAGGCACAAAAGAGGAAAAAAAAAGAGGAAAAAGAAAAGAAAATGAGAAAGAAACAGAAAAGAATCTTAACCATAGAAAGCTACTGTGGTGATAGGAAAGACAAAAACACCAAATCAGTCAAGGGCAAAATGCCTACAGGGGAAACATTAAAATGTGATATGAATTGGTCTCAAATGCATATAAAAGAATTTAAAATGCAAATAAGAGAGGTGAAAGAAAAAAATGAGAAAAGAAAAGAGAGGTATGCAGTAGAGAATCAACAGCTTGGAAAAGGAATGAAAAAACTGAATAAAATGATTCCTTAAAAAACACAATAGGCCAAATGCAAATATATATATATATATATATATATATATATATATATATATATATATATATATATATATATATATACTGATGAAACTAACACCTTGACAATTGGAATTAATCAAAGTAAAAGATCAAAGGGCCTAGAGTACCATATACTTGGAGGCAAAGGACCTGGGTTTACAATTAAAAATTAACTACCCAGTGAGACTGAGCATCATCTTTCCAGGGAGAAGATGAATCTTCAAGGAAGATACCCTTATATAGAGTAAAAATAAAAGGCTGGAGAAATTTTTATCATATTTCAGTCAAAGTAAAAAAGCAAGGTTAGCAAATTTGATCTCAGATAAAGCAATAAATAAATAAATGAATAAACAAACAAACAAACAAACAAATAAATAAATAAAAGAGATAAGGATGGAAAGTGCATCTTGTTAAAGGGTCAGTAGACAATGAAGTGGTGAATACTAAATGTTCATACACTAAGTTAAGCCAGTTATATGTAAATTGCCCAGGTTAATAGAAAAGGAAATACATTATTTCAGTTTATTTTAGAAAAATAAATTAAACAAGCCACTGATGAATTCCCTAAGGGAAAAAAAAAAAAAAAAACAAAACTCTAGAGCCAAATTGATTTACAACTGAATTCTAGCAAATATTTAAAGAAAAATTTGCTTCAACTCTATGTAAACTATTTGAAAAAATAGGTCAGGTAGGAATCCTGCAAAATTTATTTTCTATAACAAATATGGTGCTGATATGAAAACTATGAAGAGCCAAAAGAGAGAAAAAAAAAAACTTAAGATCCATCTCCCTAATAAATACTGAAGCAAAAATTTTAAATAAAATATTAGCAAAAAGATTACAAAATCATATCAGCAGGATAATACACTAAGACCAAATGGTATTTATATCAGGAATGCAGGATTGGTTCAATATTAGGAAAACTATTTCCATAATTGGCCATATCAATAATAAAACCAACGGAAATCATATGATGATCTCAATAGATTTAGAAAAAGCTTTTGACAAAATATAGCTCTCATTCCTAAAAATGTCATAGGACCATAGGAATAAGTGAATTTTTACTTAAAATGATAAGCAGCATCGAAAAATCATCAACAAGCATTATTTGTAATAAGGAGAAGCAGGATGTATTCCCAATAAGATCAAGAATGTCCGTTATCATCATTATTATTCAACAGAATTCAACTAGAAATTTTGACTTTAGCAATAAGAAAAGAACAATGAATTAAAACAGGTAAGGAGGAGATAAAACTATCACTTTTTACAGATGATATGATAGTATACTTAGAGAAATGTAAAGAATCATTCAGAAATCTATTTGAAACAATTAATTGTTTTAGCAACATTTCAGGATATAAAATAAATCCATAGAAGTTATCAGCATTTTTATATTACTGACAAAGTCCAGCAGCAAGAGATAGAAAGAGGAATTTGATTTAAAATTCTTTTAAACAATATAAGATATTTGGTTGTCTGTCTGTCAAGACAAACCCAAGAAGTATATGAACAAAATTACAAAACACTGCTCATACATATAAAGTCTGATCTAAACACAATTAGAAACATATCAATTGTTCATGGGTAGTACAAGATAGTATAATAAAAATGACAATTCTACCCAAATTGGTCTGCTTGTTCAGTGCCATACTAAATAATTAAACTGCCTAAAATTATTTTATAGGGCTAGAAAAATAATAAAAAATTGATCTGGAAGAAAAAAAGTGCAAGAATATCAAGGGAATTAATGGAAAAAAAAACATAAAGGACAGTGGCCTAGCAATACCAGACCTAAAACTCTATTATAAAGCAGAAGTAATAAAAACCAAGTGATAGTGGCTAAGAAATAAAATGATGGATCAGTGGAATAGGTTTGATAGATATGACACAATAATCAATGAATATAGTAACCTAGTATTTAACAGACTCCCAAACTCTAGCTTTTGGAATACAAACTTAGTATTTCATAAAATTTGCAGAGAAAACTAGAACATAATATGTCAGATACTCCCCATAGACCTATATCTTACACCCCATATCAAAATAAGATCAAAATGGTTACATATAACAATATGAACAGACAATTTTCAGATGACAAAATTAAAGCCATCTATAGTCATATAAAAATGCTCTAAATCACTATTGATTAGAGAAATGTAAATTAAGACAACTCAGAAGTACCACTACACACTTCTGAGATTGGCTAAGATGACAGGAAAAGATAATGATAAATGTTGGAGGGGATGTGGAAACACTGGGACATTAATGATTTGTTGGTGGTGGTGTGAAATAATCCAACCATTCTAAAGAGCAATTTGGAACTATGTCCAAAGAGCTATCAAACTATACATACTCTTTAATCCAGTACTAGATTGATATATCTTAAGTAAATCATAAACAAGAAAAGAAACCACATGTGCAAACATGTCCATAGTAGCTCTTTTTTGTGGTGGGAAAGAATTGAAAATTGAGTAAATGTTCATCAATTGGGGAATGGTCAAATATGTTATGGTATATAAAAGTAATGGAATGTTATTATTCTAGAGAAATAATAAACAAGCTGTTTTTCAAAGAGTGTGGAAAGATTTTCACAAACTGATATTGAAAAAAAATAAGTACAATCAATAATACATTGTACAGAGTAATAGCAAGATTTTGGGATGATTAACTATGACAGACTTAGTTCTTCTCAGTAATTTAGGCAATTCCACTAAACTTCGAATGGAAAATGCCATCTGCATCCAAAGAGAGAAATATGGAGACTGAATGTAAATCAATACTTGCTATGTTCATCTTTTTCTCCTCTCTCATGGTTTTTCACTTTTGTTCTGATTTTTATCTTCTAACATTATTCACAAAAATGTGTTAACAAAAGAAAATGAATAGACATGTACAATCTGAAAAAAAAATACAGTTTGTCCCAAAAGTCTTACGACAATTTTAAGATTTTAAAACTTAAATTTTTCTAAGACTTTTTTGGGAAAATCTATAAGTATAGCATAATTGTACACTGAATAATTACAAGAATATACAAGTAAAATATAGTGGAAAAATTCCTATTTTATATTAAAAAAATTTGATGTGAGCTCCTGAGGAGACTGATTGCCTTGTTTATATCCTCATAGCTTTTCTGGGCATTTGGCATACAGCAAGCACTTAAATGTTTTTTATACTAATTGATTTACTGATTGATTGATTTTTTCATTGAATCTTCATGTCAGAAAGAGACATCCAAGTGTTTCATGTGAGTCAAAACCTGAAAGTAGTTAGCTGCATTTAAATAACCACCACTCAGTGAAACAATACTTATTGAGCAGAGCAATGACAGCAACTAAATAACCAGATGAGCATCATTATCTTAATGGTACTGGCAGAAATGATGAGAACAATGGGGGAGTATGTCTGGCAACAATTAGATCAGGACATCCTAAAAGACATTCAACCTCCAATGTTAAAGTTATTATTTGTCCCTCAATGAAAACATATATAGATAAATGTACATATTTTATATATATATATATATATATATATATATATATACACATATATATATATGTGTGTGTGTGTGTTATGTGTATACATGTATATATGCAGTGTATATGTATATATCTACATATATACATGCATGCATGTAATTGCTATGTCTATACCCTTACTTGTGCAATGTCCACGAGTGAGCTGGATATGAGAAACATTATCCCTGTGTGTGGCTCCTTCTAGGTTTGTAACCTAGATATGCATTATTCTTCTGTGTCCTATATGAACCACCACACATTTAATGTACTAATAGTCATATTAAAGCTTTCTGATGCTCTAGAAACTGTGATTCTTAACATTCTCTACCCACCTTCTTATCAGTCTGCTACCATCATACCAATAAGTCTTTCTTGCTTGACATAGATTTGAATTGATTGATTTGATAGACTATATGGATCTAACAATATTTGGCATATATTAGGCATTCAATAAATACTTTTAATTGATAGATTATGATATTTATGTATAGAGTGACATGCATATTCTTGGAGTTAAATTGAAACATTTTTAAGCTGAAAAGTATATTGATTGTTCTTAGAGAGAAAGATTTATAGTAGAGTACAATGTCCAATGAGGAGTTTGAAACTGCTTTTTATTTCCTGAAACCCTGAATGTGGGAGTGGCAAAAGAATGGAGAAGTTTTACTAATGGATGGATATTCATAGGGAATATTTATAAAAGGGAACATAAATAAAAATTATGTGTGTCTAGATTGCAAACACTAATATGCTTGCTAGATGTTTCCTTTCTTTGTAACAGTGACAGACTATAGTTGTAGATTGCTGTAAATAAATCCTGATTGCTTTTACTAAACTGTTTTTTCTTCATTTTTTTTTTTTTTTCTTTTTTAAGAGATGATTTCTAGGTCATTTTCTGGAGAACATGAGGAGGGAAATATTGGCAAATGAAGGTGAAGTTAAAATAATTACGTAGCAATATATATTTTAGAAGATGACTACATCTGAAATATGTCAGTCTCCTGTTGTTTTCATGGATCTGGTTTTTAAAATTAAGAACATTTATTTTTGTCCATGCTCACTTTAGTGGAGCAGACGATAGATTCTCTAAGATATTAGGATTTTTTGCATAGAAATAGATATTTATTGAGTTTTTCTTCTGAGTATTTTTTTTCATACTCTTCCCTTAGACACTCATCCATTTCAACAAATTCAGTTATCTACATTACACCAGCCATATTCTCTTCATAAAATTGTTGCTCTCTGAATGTATTTGTCTTCCCTTGAAACTTTTCTTTGACCTTCATTATTCTTAAATATTCATCTCATTTCTTTTTTGTTCACTTTCAGACAAACTTGCAAACTACATTATGACAATATAATAATGTATGAGCAGAATACTTGATTTGAAGTCATATGAAATGGATTCTATTTCTCTATTACCACCTTGCTGGTTAATTGTTATATCTCTTAATTGCTTTGTAATTCAGAGTTGTTTGAAATAAAATATGAAGATATGTTTATTTTTAAAAAGGGAGGATAGGTGTGTAAAATATGTGGAGTATTACTTAAATGTAAATTATTTTTTTTGGAGATTTGGGGAACTTGAATAGTTAGTAATTAATAGTTACAATTTTATAATTATTTACACTCCACTGAGGGCTTTCAATATTATCTTTTTTGAACATCACAGTAACTCTATAAATAAATAAACAAAAAAACCCTAAATATTATTTTTATTTTACTGATGAGGAAATTGAAGATTAGAAAATTTAACTTGCTCAAAAGTCACAAGTCATTTAGAGGCAAAGACATTTGGATAAATTATCTGACTTCAAGAACCATGCTCTTTTTATTATATCAAATTGCTTCTCTTTATTTATGTTTTTACACTTTCTGACTTTGCGACTTTATATTCTTGCCTCGAACACTTTTATTTTTTGCTATAGTTTCATCAGAACCTAGACTTAAAACAAGATCAACCTTCTCATTTTGTAGATGAGAAAATTGAGGATCAGAAGTTAAGTAAGTGACTTACTCAAGACCACTTAGGTAATGAATTGGAAAAATCCTTGCAGAAAATATTCCTACTATATCATTCATCCATTCTGCTATCTAATTGCCAATATCTGCTCAGTTTCATTCAGATTTATCTTCTTACTGATCCCTAGTGATCTTTTTAAGAAGCATTGCACAGAGAGGACATCTTATATAATGTCTGGAGATGTAAATATTTTGCTAATTGTCTTCCTTTACATTTCAGATGTTCTTAGTACAGTAAGGTTGAACTTTCAACTTCCAAGCAAGAATGTAAATGATGAAAACAGGAAGGAGGAAAAAGTATGCTTATGATTAATACTAATATTAACTAGTTTCTTCAGAAGTTAATATTTTCATTTTAGCTCTTAGGGGAATAATTCTAGAACTGGCAATAGTTATTAACAGTGTATGGAAAATGTTGACCAAGAGAAATTTCCTATCAGAAGCTCATTATAAGCCCCCACTTCTCACCCCAGAATGTTCCCTCTGACATTACCTTTCAGCTATTTCTGTGCACAATATAGGTCCATTATTATTCACATTATTCTCCCTACTATAATGTAAGATCCCTGAGGGAAGGGACTATGGATTATTTTCTTTCCACCCTTTCTTTATATCCCCAGTGCTTAGTCTTGCTTAATAAATGTTTGTTAAGTAACTAGGTGGAACTATGGATTACAAATGGAGGACTGAAAACAAAACATGTGGGATTCTTTATACAGATTTGCTTAAATTATAGGATTTATGAGGGCAGAATATCTCTATGTCTACCCAAAATCCTAACATGATACCATACATGTGAAAACTGAATTCATTAGAACCAGAAGATCGCTGTACACTTCAATGCTGTATGAGGATGTATTCTGATGGAAGTGGATATCTTCAACATAAAGAAGATCCAACCCACTTCCAGTTGATCAATGATGGACAGAAATAACTACAGCCAGAGAAGGAACACTGGGAAGTGAATGTAAATTGTCAGCACTACTATCTATCTACCCAGGTTACTTATACCTTCGGAATCTAATACTTTATGTGCAACAAGAAAATGGGATTTACACACATATGTTGTATCTAGGTTATATTGTAACACATGTAAAATGTATGGGATTGCCTGTCATGGGGGGAGGGTGTGGAGGGAGGGGGGGATAATTTGGAAAAATTAATACAAGGGATAATATTATTTAAAAAATTACTCATGCATATATACAGTGGAAAGAAAATTCTAAATAAAAAATAAATAAATAAAGTTACAGATCACAAAAAAAAAAAAGAAAACTGAATTCATTTAAGATCTATGGGAAGAATTTAATTGATCCAAGAGTATTGGGACTGGATTCAAGAAAAAAAAAATCCAATTATAGTATTTACATTTGTTCTGCCCTTGTTTCTTCAGCTTTAGAGATCATAATAGAATATCACCATTTTCACATATTGTTGTAAGTAATCAAATGAGATAAAATTTGCAAAGTACTTAATGACAAACAGTGTGCTTAATGGCATTTATAGAGTGTTAAGGGAGGACTAGCATTTCTGGTGTGAGGGCATGCTGACCAACCCCTTTTCAGGAGTGCTCATCCATTTTTTGGAGACTAGGCAGTCACCTATTTCTTATCTATGGTTCAAAGAAATTACAGCGTGTATAGTGGCCAAACCCTTGTAAACTGTCTCAAGGGCTGGGCTAAACTAGGTTTATGGTAACCAACAAGTCTCAAACCTGTCAGTCATTTAGGGGGATGTTTACTCCAAGCTTATGAAACCAAATGGTATTTATAGCAGGAATTCAGAGCTGGTTCAATATCAAGAAAACTATCTCCATATTGGCCATATCAATAACAAAACTAACAGAAATCGTATGATAATCTCAATCCCCCTGAGGATAGATGATAAATCCCACAGAGGAATGCAGAATACAATTTGTTCTAAAAGTCATGAAGGCAGTTGAAGCAGACACTGTGGAACACTTAAGAGCTTTATTACATATCAAAGACTCCAAGGTCAACCACTGCATCATTGGCCATCACCAGTTGCCTTGACTTTTGTTCTGCCATTGGATTTTTGCCTTGCTTAAATCCAATTCACACAAAAGTCCAGAATTATTCTGTGACATAAGCTGTGGTTTTTGAAAAGTAAGGGCAAATAACAAGTTGCTTAACAAATGTTTATTCCCTCTCTTTCCTATCCAGTTCCCTCTGCAATATCTGATGAAAGCTTCTGCCTCAGTTCACAGTGTGGAAAGTTCAAAACAAAAGGACAAACAACTGTATTTTGTTTTCTTTTAACACTCTCATCAGTGCTGTTTTGATTGTCATAGTGTGAAAAAATCAAAATCAACTCCTGGTCATTTATATGATTTTGTATGATATTTCTCTGTTGTTAAATTGTGATATTCCTTACCTTAGTTTAAAAGATATGATTAAATCTGAGTCAGTGTGGTGCACTAGATGGGACTGGGCTAGAGCCAGGAGGATCCAGATTAAAAATCTGCATTTATTAATTATGTGATCTTGGAAAATTCATTTAGTCTGAAAGTGACTTAGTTTCCTGAAAAATGGCAGAGGATGATAGTATTGAATTCAATGATCTCTAATTATGGTCACTGCCTGTATTATTGGAATATAGCAAGTTCTATGTCATAAAACCTGTATTTTAGCTGAATCACAAAAGTGTAAGACCTAGCACTAGCTGGGTAGGCACATGGATTAAAAAGAAAAGAAAAGAAAAGAAAAGAAAAAACAGAAAGTCAAATTTTGTTAAATTTTTTCCCTTTGGGAATCACCCTCTAGCACCAATTTGTTTATGTTTTGTAGGTGTACCTTTCATCAAAGTGGAATTTGTTTATGTAACATTATAGGCCAGATGTTCAGTGCCATGAAACCTTTATGAGATCTTACTGTCAGCATGAGGCTGGGCTGTTTTCACAATTATAAATGGAAAATATGGTTGTTTAGTTAAGATTTTAATGTTAAACAGTATACAAAAATGTAGACATCAGAGAGACAGAGCTATTTTATTTTTTTAATATCCTCTCAAATAGAAGCCAAAAGCTTAGAAAAAGTTAGCTGAACAGAGAAAGTGTAAGATGGAAGATTTTATACCCTTCAAAATTCTTATTAATAATTTTCACTAGGAAAAACAAGGGAGGTGGAGCCAAGATAGCAGAGACGACACACGTTTCTCTCTGACCTTCTGTACACACTAATTAAGAAATCCAGCCTCTGAATTAGCTCTGGGCTGGTGCAACCTACAAATATTGGGAGTGCAACAAATTATCAGCAGAAAATGATTTCAAAGATCGCCAGAAAAGGTATGTTTCAATTGGAAACGAGAGGGAGGCAGGGAAGCTGAGTACAAACTCCAGCACAGACAGTACAGAGTCCCAGGGCAGTTCTCACTCTGGGGGGTGGTGCAGACTCAGTGTGGCCTGAATCTATGAGGAGGAATCTATAGGAATCTACAGCAGTGTGGGGCACTCTGCCCTGGTTGCAAGCCAGTAGATCAGCAGAGAAGTTTTAAAACATCCAACACAAACACAAAAGATCAATTGTGAATTCTGAAACACCAGAATCTCACAGAAACTGGCCACATCCATCCAACACCTAAAAAAAAAAATAACAACAAAATTCATCTGGAAGAACAAAAGGTGAAGAATTTCATAGCAACTAATGAAGAGAAAAGCAAATGAAGGTGGCCTAGCTGTATCAGATCTAAAACTATATTATAAAGCCGCAGGCATCAAAACCATTTGGTATTGGCTAAGAAATAGAGAAGTTGATCAGTGAAATAGGTTAGGTTCACAGGAAAAGATAGATAGCCAATAACTATAACAATCTAATATTTGACAAGTCCAAAAGCCCAACTTTTTGGGATAATAATTCACTATTTGACAAAAACTTCTGGGAAAATTGGAATTAATTTGATAGAAAGTAGGCATAGACCCAGATAAAGTCAAAATAGGTTCATGATCTAGACATAAAGAATGATACTATAAACAAATTAGAACATAGGATAGTTTACCTCTCAGATGCGTGGAAGAGGAAGGAATTTGTGACCAAAGAAGAGCTCAAGATCATTATTGATCACAAAAGAGATAATTTTGATTATATTAAGTTAAAAACTTTTTGTACAAACAAAACTAATGGAGACAAGATTAGAAGGGAAGTAACAAACTGGGAAAACATTTTTATATCCAAAAGATCTGATAAAGGCCTTTTTTAAAAACTATGTAGAGAATTTACTCAAATTTATAATATTTCAAGCCATTCTCCAACTGATAAATGGTCAAAGGATATAAAAGACAATTTTCAGATGAAGAAATTGAAACTATTTCTAGTCATATGAAAAGGTGCTCCAAATCACTATTGATTACATAAATGCAAATTAAAACAACTCTATGATATCACTACACAACTGTCAGATTGGCTAAAATGACAGGAAAAGATAATGAGGAATGTTGGAGGGGATGTGGGAAAACTGGGATACTGATACATTGTTGGTGGAACTATGAATGGATCCAACTGTTTTCGAGAGCAATTTGGAACTATGCTCAAAAAGTTATCAAACTGTACATACCCTTTGGTCCAGCAGTGTAGCTACTGGGTTTGTATCCCAAAGAGATCTTAAAGAAGGGAAAGGGAGCTGTATGTGCAAGAATGTTTGTGGCAGCCTTCTTTGTAGTGGCCAGAAACTGGAAACTGAGTAGATGCCCATCAATTGGAGAATGGCTGAATAAATTATGGTATATATGAATGCTATGGAATACTATTGTTGTGTAAGAAACAACCAGCAGGATGATTTTAGAGAGGCTTGGAGAGGTCTATATGAACTGACACTAAGTGAAATGAGCAGAACCAGGAGACCATTATATATGACAACAACAAGACTATACAATGATCAATTCTGATGGACGTGACTCTTTTCAACATTGAGATGATTCAAACCAGTTCCACTTGTTCAGTGATGAAGAGAGCCATTTATACCCAGAGAGAAGACCATGGGAACAGACTGTTGAATACAATATAGCATTCTCACTCTCTCTCTTGTTATTTGCTTGCATTTTGTTTTCTTTTGAATCAAAATATATGTCATGTATTTCAACATATTTAACATGTATTGGACTACCTGCCAGCTAGGGGAGGGGGTGTGGGGGAAAGAGGGGAAAATTTGGAACAAAAAGTTATGCAAGGGTTAATGTTGGAAAAAATTACCCATGCACATGCTTTGTAAATAAAATGCTATTAAAGCAAAAAATAATAAAATTAAAAATAAAATAATTTCCACTGGAGGAATTTTATTCAGGGGAATAATTTTGGTTCTTAGCTAAAAGGTATTCTAGGACATTTTTGGTATCAAACTCAAATAGAAATATCTCCATGGAGGGCCCATGTTAACAAAGAAAGCCACAAATTGAAATTATCTATGTTGCATTTCAAAAAAAATTATCAATCTATATAGAGACCATGTCTTGCAATTTCTACAACATTCTGTCATAATATCCCTTACTTCTTGTCTTATTATCTGTTTTCCAGGGCTATAATTAGTTTTTCAGTTACATAATGTTTTGCTGTGTTTGAATTTCACTTATATTCTATCATTCTTCTGCTTATGCTTCCATGACCTTTCATTAGTTCAAATAAATCTTCTCATTTAATTTTTCTTTCTGATTTCTCTTATTTAAAATTTCTTACTGAAAATATATATGGGTGTGTTTGTGTCTGAATGTTTGTGTGTGTGCGTGCGTGTGTGTGTGTGTGTGTGTGTGTGTGTGTGTGTGTGTGTGCTGGCTATTTCAGCTGCCCATGCATTAAAAAAAGTTCTAATAAAAATATAAAATACAAAAATTAAAGCCAATCACAGAACTAATATTTATCATGTGCTTACATTGTATCAGGCACTGTATAAAGAGTGGAGGTTACACATATCAAGAATCACATGGTCCCTATATTTAATAAGCTTATATTCATATCTGTTATTGAGTTGTTTTCACTCATGTCTCACTTCACTCATTTGGGTACTCTTGGTAATGATACAAGAATTGTTTGCTGTTTCCTTATCCAGGTGATTTTATAGATGTGGAAACTGAAGTAAACAGGATTTAGTGACTTGCCCAGGATCAATCAGCTAGTAAGTATCTAAAATCAAATTTGAATTCAGGTTTTCCTTACTCCAGACATGGCACTCTATTCACTGCATCACCTAGCTGCCCTTTATTTAGGCTGCTTTTAAAATATAGTGAAAATACAACAAACTAGGTATCACAATATTTGGATTTTATTCTAAATTCCACCAAGGAATGAGCTCTTCAACAACTAATTTTCTATTTTTTCCATCTCTACCCACAATTTTTTCATCTTAAAATAATATAGTTCAACCAGTTTCTAAGATATTTTCCAAATCTGAAATGCTATGCTGTATTAGGTGCCCTCATTTGCACGTCATTTAAACTCCGAGTCTCCTTTTCCTCATCTAGTAGAGATAAGAATTGAATTTATTGATATAAAAAACTCTCTAGTGTGAAACACCCTCTCTACAAATATGTTTCACCTTCTGTGTAATTCAAGGTCTAGAAAATTTCTTAAAACAGAGATGTCAGAACATTAGTCCTTGGAACCCAAGTGTGCATCAAACCAACTTAAGATGTAGTTGAAAAATATTTGACAAAATAAATAAAACATACAATAAACCATAATGTTAACATATGACTTTCTATGTCAGTTTGCAAGCATCCTTATGTGAGCAATGAGAGTCGTCATTCAGCTAATGTATACCAAAGGTAGGAGTTGATCCCATTTTTTTCTGAAAACTGAGATTTTTTTTTTTATTATGTCAACAGGTATTTGAAAATAAACAAAAAATATTTTTTGTGTACTATTAGGGGCAATGAAGCATTGCTCTCTCCTTGAGATGTGCCAGGGAGCCTGTATGCTGTGTCAGCTGGTAGGGCAGACCCAGAGGTAAAAAGGGGCTTGGCCTCTGAGGCAGGAGGCTGTGTCTTGTTGGAGTTAAGGGAACTAATAGGTTTCTTGAGATGGCAAGGGGAGTGTCCTCTTGCTAGATCTCCTCCTGGGATGCAGGACTAACTCCAGAAGCCTCCCTCTGGGCTCCACCTCCACCTCCACAGTTCTGAGTGGGCTGGGCACAGACAATCCCCTGAAGAGAGGTAGCATAAATAGACAACTTTGAGCAGAACTCCTGCTCTTGTGCTCTTGCTTCCTGCTCCCCACACTGAGAGCATGACTGAATTAAGAGAGAATGTTTGCACCTCCTGATCCACTTGCCTCCAAGTGTTTATCTGGGATAATGTATGTAAGAGTGTTCCCGGACAGTCCAGCACAGTCTACCTCATAGAATTGCTTTTGATGGTTAAGAAGACAACACTCATGAAAGCAGTTCAAAAACTCCAAAGCTTTCTGTAAATAAAAGACACCATATTATTAGCATCAATAAAGATTAAAAACAAATGATCTGAAATGCTTTAGAGAAAATTTAACTATCCTTAGAATTACTGTCATATTGAAAAGAGCAAAAACCAAAGTGATGTTTGCCAATTTGAAATGAGACATGGATGATTTGTATTGTTCCTCCCTTTCTTCAAGATGCTACCTTGATAGTTAAGATTTTGCTCCAGTAATACTTTTTCTGCTTAATACCTTGTCTAGAAATTAAACTATTTACTAATCTCTCTTAAGCCCCTGTTTGACCCATGTATTCTATTTTAACTTCTGTTATAATTATTTACATACATATTTCTTCACTAGGATAAATACCTTGAGGTCAAGGAATTGTACCATTTTTCTTCTTTTTATTCCCAGTGCCTACTTTGCTCATGGGAATGTATTCATTTGAAATATCTGAATACAACCGGTATTCATTGGTTCAAATAAACTCACAAAGTTATTTAAACTTTAAAAGTTCGTACTCAAATCACTTTAAATCCCAGGTGAGCTTTGCTAGCATACATGAACTGGCTTATCCATTTCTAATGAAGACCTAGGAAACATTACCCAGGGAAATATGAACTCTCTACCTTGTCAATTGTCTTTCAAAAAAACTCATACAAAAACATTGTCAGAACAATGAAAAGATGAGTAAAACTAATGTCTTTGAATACTGTAGGCAAAAGAATCAGTTGATTGCCTATATTTTTTCTCTTTCATGCTTATTCTGGTGTCTATCATATTGTTGCAGATATACTCACCGATGCACTGATCCAAGGAGAAGAAAAGTTATGTGTCAGACTATCTCTTATTATTCTGGACAAAATAGCAGATATTGCAACTGACTTTTCATTCAGCACTATCAATACTATTTCCAAATGTCTTAACAACAAAATAATTTAGTCACTTGACTCATTTAAAAAATTAATAGTTTTGTTGGTCTTATATATAGTTGCAAAATTATTAGTCTCAAACTTGAGTAGCTCTCATAGAATGTTAGAATAGACCTTAGAGAGATTCTAGTTCATCATTTTATAAATGAGTAAACTGGGGAACTAATACAAAAAAAACACTGCCCTGGGTACTCCAGATTAAGTCTCCTGACTCCATTTTAATGATTTAGATTTTACTTTATAGATACAAATTTTCATCAATCTCAGCACCCAAAGGAATTAAGAAGTCATCTAGTCTTGTCCACTTGCTGGAAGCATAGAATAGAGAAATCCATTTTAGCTCCTATAAGATCAAAAAGGGTAAGAATCATTCCATGGATTAATGAGTTCTGATGTCTGGTGGAGATATGGCTATCATATACACATAAATTCTTCATTCTTAGATATTACTCCCTTAGTTTTCTATTTTTATTTTTTTTTAGTAAGTAAAGCAGAGATGAGGATTTCCACAGTTATTCCAGATAGATACCCTTCAAAGAAAATAGATAGCCTGAATGTCAATTAATAGGAGTCATTTGAATTATTTGGCTCAATTTTCCTCAAGTTAAAGGAGGAAGAAATCTAAAGTTAGAACTAAACGTTGAGGAGCTGGGTATAGTAGAGACAAAAATAAATGGGAAGAAAGTTGTGAAGGAGTGTGCAGAAGAAAAAACAGACTTGCATTTGTGCCTTATCTATTGAATTTAGATGGTGGAGCTGTGTCTAATTTTAAGTTCTGAATGGCATCCAGTACATTTTGGCATTCAATGCATGTTTATTAATAACAACACTACTGGCAATAACACTAATATAAACACAGCAGTAAGACAGATGAAGGGAACAAAATCTAATGTAGGAAAAAATTGGGGTAAGCATCTCTTCTACTTCCCCTTCTTTCTTACCTCTGCTCCAATTTTAAAAATAAAAATAAAGAATAAATATTTGTAGTCCAGTAGAAAAGATGTCAAAATCAGAGGAGAAAGTGGAAAATGAGCTTTGATGATAGAAATTATGTCTTCTTAAAGAATTAAAAAAATTACCTTTATTTCTTTAAGTGATCAGATGCCATGAACTTTTGTAGGTCACTTAATTCACACTAAGTGTCATCTAGTAAATAAAAGTGAAGGATTTCATGACTTCTAAGGTTCCTTATAGGATAGCTAGGTAGTACAGGGGACAGAATTGGGCCTGATGTCTGAAAGATATCTATTTATGAGTACAAATATGATCTTAGAGCTTAGAGCTTCATCCTCCTTGCCTTAAGTTCCTTATCCTTATCCATGAGCTAGAGAATGTCTCTAGTATTACTTTCAAAAAAACCTTAAATGGGTCATAAAGAGTTGGGAATGCCTTAAAAGCAACAATATTCCTCCCAACTCTAAATCTATGTTTATGATTCAAATTCAATTTCTACTGTCATTTAACTGAGTAAATTGAGCCCTGCAAGGATTAAGCAACTTGCCTAAAATGCAAGGGCCTCATATCTTATTAAAAGCAATATCAGGAATAAAGAATAAATTTGCTTATCCATAGTCAAATATTATTCCTGTTACAAATCTAAATTCACAAATAGAAACATGTTTTAGGAAAAAATGGGGGTCAGTATGGAGAAGCCAAGGGACAAATGCAAAAAAAAAAAAATCAAAAAATGTTAATAGTCATATGAGTAACTTGGGACTCAGTGAAGTTGCAAGAAAAAAAGAATAGTATAAAAATGGAGGAGTCGAGGAAATTAAACAAAGTTTCTGATAGATAGTTCATGAGAAAAATGATGATCTTTAACTGGAAACACAGAAGGGAGAGATTTTTGAGATAAAAGGCAGGATTTTATGATATCTTCTAAGTAACGCATGAAAGGGAAGAATCTAAGACTCACATGTGTCAAAATAGTTTCAGTACATTTAAATTATACTTCTCAAACCTGAAAAAAGGCATCTTACTTCTTATGTTCCAAATATATCTATCTGCTCAGTCCATCTTCAAAGTCTATAAACTTCCATTAAAAACATCATTATCTAAAGTGTCTCAACATCTATGTCCAATACAAAACTTTTCACTATTGATTTTCTTACTGTTCATGTTTCTTTCCAAGACTAAAAGTTTTTAGAAGACAGGTAAGGAATGAAAATACTAGATAAATGTTTCAAAGCACATGTTATAGACATGCATCCAATAGACTCTTATTAAATGTTAACAAATGATGACAATAGGGGAGATATCCAAAAACTATATTTCCAAGACATTAGGCCCTAAAGAATAGACTGGTGTCAGAATGAGGGTCCTTGATATGTATGTAAACTAGGCCTCAGGTAGTACCTACCTGCTGACTGTGGTTGATTCTTCATTGATAACTAAGGGTCGTGTGTAATCTCATTTGGGCTGTTCTATTATACTATCAGATGGAAAGAGATTCTCTTTCCCTGCATTTGAAATCCTTATGGAATTTTGTACACCATCAGCAAATCCTCTTGTCGTGTCTTTCCTTTCTTACCCTGCCTTTGCCCTAACTGCCAATCCAATTTTCTATACACTGAACAAGAAGAATTTTTATTTTTTATAAAAATTATAACCAGTGGCCCCCATCTGCATTCAGAAATCATAAACAGCAAGCTGTGTGTGCATAATTCAGATATTGATGAATACAAGGACCCAGAATGCCCTTCCATCCTTCAAAACATTCCAAGTCCACACTTAAAATCAAAATTAACTCCATCAGGCAGCAGTAAGTTCGGCAATAAGATTTAATCTCTTATAGCACTCAAAAGACAAGATTCAATTACATTCTATGATCTTAATTGAATTACCTAAAACAGGTTCAAAAATGAAACTCAATTTCATATTCTTCCCAAGACCAGCTTACTTGGACTGAAAAAGAATAAGCTGTAGTTTGTAACAAATATGTTTGTTTTTTGTTTTTTTTTCTGTCTAATAATTCATGGCTTAGAAGAGAAGCTAATATCCTTTAAGTAAAAGACTAATATCTATCTATGGAAACACTTTTTTTTTTTGACCCATCTGGTTTGTCAGAAAAGTCTCCTACCTCTGATATTTATACAATATCATGCAAATGTCAAAATCTGAATGTCATCTTCAAAGACCCTTTTATGTCAGGCAACCCCTTTATAGGGAAAAAATAAACAATTTTATGTATGCATGCTTGATGCCAGTCCAATTAATAAAAGCCTTTTTTGCTATGCTTGGCTACAAGCAAGTTTCTCTTTTGAAAATGAACAGAGGGAGAATGAGATAAAAGGTCTGTATTGTTTCCTTGCAAATTTTACAGTTTCATTTTTAATTTGTGTTTGGATGTGAGGATCTTGGTGCAGATGGCGTGATAGTCCACAGTATGTTCTGAGAACCTGAAATGATAACAAAGATATGCAAATTGAGAGGGTGCTTTGGATGAAAGCCAGGATATCCAATTTTACAATAGCTGAAAACAAATTGATGTGCCCGGCAAACTACTCAGAGTAGCACTAGGAAATGTAACAGTGCCAAAACAAATTATATTAATGACCTGAACAGTTTGTTGAATTCTATTGGCTAGCTTAATGTTGGTTACATTTGTCTGCTTTGGCATCTCATTTGCTGCACAAAACAACTTTTCTAAATGGAAGGGGGGAAAATCTCCACTTAATGAAAAATAATTCTTTGTAATTGCAAAATAAAGTTACACAACAATTTTTTTTTGCACCTGAGAAATGTTCAATGATATTTAAAATACACCAAACTGAAAAACATATACACTTGAAATGCAAGAAGAAAATGTTAAAAATTGTCATTTGTGGGGGGCACAAAACTGACTTTCTCCTTTAATATATCAAACTCTGAATGCTGTTATTTAAAGAATACTTTTAGAAAAATTTAAAGAATACTTTTTAAAAGAAACAGATTCATATTAATTCATAATGAACTTTAGAAATATTTTATTTAAGCATTTTAATTTTGAATTTTAGAGATTTAAATTATTTAAACCCACTTCTAAGAAAGAATTATTTTAGTAAGCCATTGGATAGTGGCTTGTTATTAAAAATTAAAAGAAGAAAAAAATTTAAGAAAGATAAGGGAAAGAAGTAATGAAGGAAGGAAGGAAGTAAAAGAAGATAGTAGGAAGGGATAGAAGAAGGATGGAAGAGAGGATGGCAAATAGCAAGAAAAGAAGGTAAAGGGAAGGAAGTGAGGAAAGAAAAAGAAAGAAAGAAAAAGAGAAGGAAAGGAAGAAGAAGGAAGAGATGAACAAAGGAGGGAGGGAAGGAGAGGAGAACAAAGAAAAGAAGGAAGAAGGAAGGAAGAATAGGATGAAGAAAGTAAGGAAGGGCAGAAAGAAAAAAGGAAGGAAGAAAGCAAAGAAGAATTGAAAGAGAAAAGAAAGAAAGGGAGGAAGAAAGAAAGGAAGGAAAGAAAAGCAAAAAGGAAAGAAAGGAAAATATAGTTTGTGAAAGTGAAATTTTTTTAAAAGTATATATGAATAATCTGAAAATATTTATAGTTTTGAAAATCTAACCATGTAATTTTCTATTAATAAGAAGGGAGACTATTAGAAATTTTGCACAAACACACATATACAGCACTTAAGGGTCATACTGACAAAAAGAATTAAGCTTAGTTAATTTATCCTACATGCACCTTTTCTAAAACATAAAAAATTCTAAATAAAATAATAAGGCTTAATAATATAAGAGTATTTTTATAGGCAAACAATTTACAAATTGATGCCAACTACCAAAGTGTTCATTTCTAGTATAATTGATCTGACCCTCCATAAAACTGTAATTGCAGGGGATGCAATTAAACTTTCAAAATCAAGGAAATGCTGTCATAGCTAAACTCCAAGTGGTTTGTCTTTTCTATGTTTCTTGCTTTAGTAAAAGTGGTTCTTGTGAAAACAGTTTACAGTTGTAACCCCTGAAAGCCTATGGTTTACTAAAAATGATTGCACGGGAATTAGCTTGCTGAAGACAAGATCTATATTAGATATGTAATGTAAAAAAGGTACAGAGGACACAAATTTGTAAAAACCTTGTGACTTGGGGTTCATATTAAGCTCAAAGATAATTCCTTGATATCCCTTTTACCAATGATTAGTTGTCTCTATTACTCATTACACATTTGTTTGTTTTTAATGTATAATTGTTTTTAAAGTGGTTTTTATCATTTCATTGACAAGCAGAGTTCATTCTCAGCAGTATGTTTAGTAGAGTGAAAATAATACAAGTAAATAGTTACATTTTCCTTTCGGAGACCTTGTCACTTGTTGAATGCAAATATTTACCAAGGACTTAGAAACTTTATCAAATTCTTTCTTTTGCCAGAAAATCATGCATTTGTGTGTCATTTTCTTGAAGAATTCCAGGCTTTCTCTGAATGATATCTTTTGAAGAAAAAAAAGACAGAAAACCGAGGAAGACCTTTATTTGTGAATTGCATAAGGTTTTAAAATGAGTGTACTTTTTTTGTTGTTGTTCATCATCTGTCTTTCCCTAGTAGTAGTTCAAGGTCAATTGGATTTGGGCAACACGATGCTTTCCTGAAATTTTGAAGTATCTATTTTAGCTTAATGTTGTAAAGAGCAACAGGTTAGTACTTTACTATTATCACAAAGTGCAGATTTAAACACTATTTATGTTAGATGCCATGAAGCTAGGAAATGCAGGATAGCATGTGTAATTAGGAGAGTATTAAAAAACAAAACAAAACACAAAACAATTTTCATAGCAAGAAGAAGGAGAGAGAAGGGCCCTTAATGTTTGATAGGAAAATAAGATGAAAAAAAATGTTTAATGTGAAGCAACAAATATTAGCTCTTTAATCTATGAAATACTAAAATATACATTTTGGGTAAGGCCTCAAATGACCCCCATTTAAAAAACAGTAACAACAACAACATAAACTCTACTAAAAGGAATACTTTGGAGCTGTCCATCAATCCACAGACATACAGAAATCCTGAGCAGTGAGGCAATGTACTCTCTGCCTTCATGCATAATACATACAAAATAGGTGAAGTAGTATGTAAAGTGAATTTTAATTGGTCATAATTGTCATTTCATTTAGTAAAGTATTGTCTGGAGACCAGGATATCAATTAGCACTCTATGGATGCTGTTACTTATGAAAATATGCATATATAAAGATGATGTGTTCTCACAGTAGATATACTTTAATTAAGAAAATGGTACAGTAAATTAAAGACCTTTAAAGTATTAATTAATTGCCATATAGATAGGTTTGGAGAATCAACTTAGTAAAGTCAAAATCACTGTATCTGATTTAAATGAGATTTTTAAAAAATTGCTAGTCTTGCCACAAGGTTTTATCAATACATTTACTGACATTCCATCTAAAAAGTTCAGTGCATTAAAAAAAGAAAAGTGGAGTTATAATGGACAATGTTCTTAAAAAAAGAAAAAAAATAGACCATGCCGTGGATGTGTTATGTGAAAACACAAGAAAACAATATTAAGTCAAGAGGCTCCCATGAAGCTCTCTTTCATATGTCCTTCATATTCCTTGGAATTAATGGATGCTCAGGCATCAATAAGGGAGAAAAAAAGATGATTGATGTATTTCGTTTCATTATTAAATTGTTGGTAACCAAGACGGTTTTTCTTTTTTCCATGGGGATGAAGAGGGACCTGTCCCTTTTTAACCACTTGCTCTGAATGACTTTTATACCCAATATAAGTGAGAAGAGAGGATGAATGTCACCTCTCTTCTCTTCCTCCTCCTGCCGATGCATACTCCTTTCTTTGATTGACAGCTACTAATAACCTTCCTGCCCTAAGTGCCATGGAGACACTTTATTAGGACAAACAGCCAAGGAAATCTAGGAATGAAGCCAAGTCTGCAGTGAGTTATTATCGGGCTTGTATTTATCTCAGCTTTGTAATTTTTTTCAGTGATATGCAAATCCTGAAATAGATCTTCTTCTGTTGAAGGACAGGTCCCTCTGTTAATTGATCCACTGAGATTCAGCCTAACCTCTTTTAGCTATCAGCCAGGGAAACATGCAACATAAAAGAAACTCTATGCTGTATACAATGCACATAAATTCACTGTGCATTCTACAAGGAGAACTTGCTCCCAGAAAATGCATTTTCAATTCATGAAAACATTTTACATCTAAGTGCTATCTGTATAACAGATCAAGCTGGTTTGTTTATTTGTTTATTAGTTTGGTATGAATTACTCTATTAAAGTATAACCAAATGTGATTTCAGATGGGATTTACATTTTTTCTTGAAATACACACAGCTTATATAGATTGTAAACATATTAAAAGTAATGGAGACAGAACTCACATGTATTTATTCAGAAAACACTTACAGAAGAACATGAATTACATAAATCTGTTTGCTACAGAGCAACTCACTTTGTGGGAATTAAAAAATACAGGTGTGTTGCCTATATTGCAATCCTTAGAATTCTGGGAACATTTGGTATTTTTCTTTGTTTCCTCACAATCTTTCTGCAAGGGAGGAAATTCTATTAATAAGTTGAACTAAAGGAGATACAGCAAAAAGAATGAACTGTTTAAAGTGTGTGAATGTTGAGCAATTAATATGCGGTTTGAGATGTTTATACGGTATATGAGAGTAGATTGCAACAAAGAGAAATACAAATTGCAAAAATAATACTAGTAGTAGTGAGTAAAAATAATAATGTAGATATGGATGGAAAAGTAAATATCATAAGTGTCATCATTCATCATAGGTAGATACATATGTCTAGGACATTCCTGTAAAGCAAATTTTATAGGAAAAAGTGTAATCACATAGAAATTAGTCTCTCAAATTCTTTGTTTCTGGTAACCTTGTACCCACAAAAATAAGTTAAACATATACATATATGCATATGATTTTAATGAGATTGTTACTAAATATAGAAGGAAAAATAATTCTTTTGTAATGATTTAAAAACTTAATACTATAATATATTCAGTAAAAAGTGTCTCAAGAATGCTACCCAATATGGTTTTGGAAAAGCAGAAGTCCCCTCTCAAACTTAATATGGCACACATTCATTTTCAGTTTACACAAAATTACTTATGCAATACTTTTCATTTCCCATCTATAGAACCTTTTGGAAAACCAGAAAAAAATTGTTATGGTAGTATATTCTTTTGTACATTCTGGGGCATAAAGTGGGCAACTTTAAAAAATTGTTTTGATGTACCATAAAGTGTAGAAAGTTATTTTAAAGACTTCAAAACTCAATTGGATTAATAGGCTAAGTTTTCAAAGGATAAAAAGGTATTTCATAAAGTGTTTAAAACATTGAAAAGGAACTAGTTTAGGATAAAATTATAAGGGTAACAATGAGATATTTCAAGTGTTTTTCACTATTAGGAAGAAAAAAGTTATCTTCGGCATCTCCAACAAAATTTCCAAATTGAGAGTGTTTTTTTTTTTTTTTTTTTTTTTTTTTTTCCCTTTCCCCAAAGATGTGACTGCAATGGGAAAGAACAACCAGTTAAAACTCATATGAACCTTATAGTGAATCCCTTAGTCCTTCTGATTTTTTTCATTAATCTATAAAGGAATTTAGGCAGAGAAAGTTGAGAGATGATGAAAAGGAAGGAATTGTTCTTCCTGTAAACCATTTTGACTATGAGCTTCTCTCTCTCTCTCTCTCTCTCTCTCTCTCTCTCTCTCTCTCTCTCTCTCTCTCTCTCTCTCTCTGTCTCTCTCTCTCTCTCTCTCTCTCTCTCTGTCTCTCTCTCTCTCTCTGTCTCTCTCTCTCTCTGTCTCTCTCTCTGTCTCTGTCTCTCTCTCTCTCTGTACACACACACACACACACACACACACACACACACACACACACACACATATATATCTTACATATATATGTAAAGATAGAGACCCATTATCCTGAACCATTTCCTGAACCACTTAAAATTAATTAGCTTTGTTAGGTAAGGACATTTATTGACTGAAATCAGAACCAAGTGTGAACAGGATCTATAGATCTCCTTGGATCAATCAAAAGTCACTGTATTAGAGACTTAGCTATGCCCTAAGGAATTTGTATAAAAATAAAGTGCTAAATCAGATCAACTCTGAGATTCACAAGGTCTAAAGGAGACCCTAAGAATTGCTGTACAGAAAAACTAGTGAGAGAGAGAGAGAGAGAGAGAGAGAGAGAGAGAGAGAGAGAGAGACAGAGAGAGAGAGAGAGAGAGAGAGAAAGGAAAAAGAGGAGGTAAAAAAGTATGGTAGATAAAGGGAAACCATTGGTTTTTATTGCTCTCTTGAAGCAGAAGACTTGGGTTATGTCCAAGTAACCCTCTTGTTCAGAACTGAAGAACTAAGGGAAACCCTGCCCAAAGATCATTATATATAATATAATCTGTTGCTTCATTATTTAAATATTTCTAGTACCTGAGTACTTGCCTAAATTATAAGGAAGCCACTAATTAATTACATATAAACAAAAATGCAAATTTATACAGATTCTACTTAGATGTTAGGGATTGGTTTATAATAATTAGTGAATAGGACATTGGTCTTGGAATTAAGAAGCCTTAGCTAGATTCAAATCCTCCCTTAAACACTAACTCTATGACTTTAGATAAATCACTTATCCTTTCTGTCTTTTCATTTACTCCTCTGTAAAAATCAGGGAATTATACTCAGTGATATTCTAAGTGTTAGTTTTAAACTTGTTAACATTTTTTTGTACATTGCCATATGGTCCAAAGGGGGAAATGATTTTTTAAAGTTTAGTTTAGATTGGAATGAATTAGATTTTAGAAAGTTATCTGTATTTTCAGTAAACTTGAGCTTATCTTTTCTTTTTGAATCCGGTAAGAAGACAGGTGTAAGAGATAGGTATCATTGTGTCCAGTTGCTCCCTTTACAGCATGATATTTTCACCTATGCTTGTTTGACATTAGAGGATTCCTGGCCCAGTACTAGTTATTGGCAGGACTTGCTAAATATAATTGGATGATGTAAAACCCGTTGAAAATTCAGGGTTCTCTCAAGCATTGGAGTAAGTTTGATAAAGGTTGCATAGACTGTACAAACCATCCATTAGGCAATCTTGAATTATCATACTATTTTTAGCCACCATCATTATTATAATTAGGTGATAGGATGTTAAAATTTTTCCTAACTGGGGGATCAAAAGTGTTGTTATTGAATCAAAGTGTCTTATCTATAGTAAACATCCTAAATTTGGAGAGAAGGGGAAAATGTGGAACTTAAATTGCCCATAAACTTAAAATGAGCTCAATTTCCAATATCCTATTAATAGATAAAAGTGTGAGCTACAATACAATAAAAGATACACAAAAAACTTGAAAAATTCTAATCAAGACCTTCCTTTTGAAAATGCAATTTTCCTCATTTGGAAGTTTGTATTTTGGAATGAATTGATACAATCGTGTATTGAAGATTAGAATCTTAATATATTTATCAGCATTCCTATTCTTAAACAAGGTAATAATATCATTCTTGCACACATTTTCATATCTACTATCATAAAGATAATTCTCCATCTCCATGTATGCAAATCTTTTCTCCTCAACCAAACTCTTAATTGCTCCAGCTATTGGAATTATGCTTCCAAACACAAACTATTTCCTTAATAGACAATTTTATTAATTAACTAATCAACACTAATTGGTTTGCCTTGAAGAATAACTACAATCATGACTACGATATACAGGAAAATTCTATAAATTTGAAGACAGAGAAAAATTAGTAAAAAAATAATATTAATAAAGTGACTCGATGATGGGGAAGGTGATCTTAATTCTGAGTATCAAAAATGTGTATCACTTATTGTAAGAAATATTTAATTTAATTCCTCCTTAACATGGTTTTGAAAAAAAATGACATTTTAAAAACTTTAAGTGTTCTTCCATTCTTCTGAAAAAAGATAGTGTCTCATATTCCTGATATATGGAGATATCAGTTATTCAAGATAGTATAAGTATTCTAAATGAGAAGTAATTATTATTTGAAAATTATTATTGTTCCTGAAGGAATCTTAGGACATATTCAAAAATATGCTTTATATTTCAAAAAGAATACAAAACACTATAGCCTCATTAGATTTTCTACTTTAGCATTTTATGAAGTTTTCAAGGTACCATCTTATTTTTGCTTACTTGCCATGCAGATGATATGCAAGTTAAAAATGTTTGTTGAATGAAATCTATATCGTTATGCCCATTTTAATTGACAAAAATTTTAATGACAAAAAGAGAGAAGTTTTCAAGGTTTTAAATGTTCACTGCCTTAAATCAAAAGGCATTAATTTAAATAACAATGTTGTCAGATTTAAAGACCTTAAGTCTGATGCCATGTTTTTCTGCTTATTTCAAAATCTGTAAAATAACAAGGTTTTGGTTTTGAACATTAGAGAGACTGTGATTTTCTCAGGCGTGGCATATGTATACCTTTAAAGGTATCCAAAAATAACTCAGGATGGCACTAACTTGGAGAAAAGAATTAGAGATATACACTGTTGAACAATGTGATCAACCCTGAATTTCTTTTGTCTGAGAAGAAAATTGATTGTTCTGTCAATACCCAGAATATGATGTATGTGATGTCTCATCATTTCATACAATAGCTATAGCTACACTAACATCCTGCCAAATTTGCATAATGTCTCCTAGCTGTGCAACCTTCTCTAATGATACTACAGAATTTTGTAAAATGTTTGCCCTTGGTTATAAGACTTTTAAATACAGATTCAACCAATGCCATAACAAAGCATAGAATGTGGAAGTTTCTCTCAAACGGGGAATGGGGGAGGGAGAACAATTGTATCTAGCTTTTAATATTAATTTTTAAAAACTAAGAAAAAATTGCCTATCTTTTTTGTTTTTTAATTGATCTCTATGTTGTTCTTCATATAAAGTTTAACTGGTGAAATTGAAATTCTGATGGTTATGAGGGAAATTCTATAATAATAATACATTATTAATTCTAAGTTTCACTTTTGACTATGTCATGCATTGAAGTCTTTCATCAGTGCTCCAAATAGATAAGACAGACAGTTAGGATTCCAGCTTAAAGCATAGAATAGGAAAAAAAATAATGTGTAATCAAGAAAAAAAGTTTCCATGGAGCTACCTTATAAAATAGAACATAAGAAATACTGAACTATGAAAAGACCTTTAGCAAAAATGTTAAAAAAAAAAAAAAAAGCTAAATGTGTGAGGTTACTATTAAGCTTCTATTTTTTAACCGACAATTAATGTTTTAACTGTTTTTTTTTTCTGCGCCTGTGTCTGTCATTCTCCATTTTTTTTTTTTTAATCTCTCCTAGGATAGAAGTGAAACACCACTTATGACCTCACCCCACTGCTGACTGGTACAGTAGCTTTAACCTATTTGTTTTTTGCTTTGGTGTTTATTCATTTATTTGTTTTTCAGCTTTTTAAAAATTCATTCCTTTATCTTTTTACTCATCTTTTTATTCATGTGTTTATTCATTCATTAAGTGAGGATTTTAATTCAGGTCCTCTGTCTCTAAATCCAACATTCTTTCATATATACCCCACTGTCTCAGGCATTTTGAGCAGAATACCGTTTCAATCTATCTTTCTTTTTCTCTACTTATGCCTTCAAAAGAAGAT
Source organism: Sminthopsis crassicaudata (assembly GCF_048593235.1). NCBI lineage: Eukaryota > Metazoa > Chordata > Mammalia > Dasyuromorphia > Dasyuridae > Sminthopsis > Sminthopsis crassicaudata. The sequence continues at coordinate 184,385,474 of NC_133619.1, read as the reverse complement.
TTTTACAATTATATCATTTATAACAACCCTGGAGAATAGATGCTATTATTATTATCTCCATTTTATAGATGAGGAAACTGAGGCAAATGGAGTTTGTGACTTCCCTGAGGTCATACAGCCTGTAAGACTTCTGTAAGACTCAGAAACTGGATTTGAACCTAAGTCTTCTTGACTCTAGGTTGAACATTGTGCCACCCAGTAACCTATAGTGAGTGATGGAATTAAGATGGTGGCCATGAAAACTGAGAGAATGATCAGATTTTTAAGATGTTGTGGGAATAGAAACAAGAAACAATTTGCCTAAACAGATAGAGAATGTTACAATAAAGAGCTCTGTCTCTGGAGACAGAAGACCTATTTTAAAATCTTAACTCTTGAGATCCATTAACTGCATCATGGCAGGCAATTCCTTTAATGTCCCTAGATCTCTAATCTATGCAATAAATATTTTTGACTAGATGGCCTCTGAAGTCCCTTCCAGCCCTAAATTTATAGAAGTGCCATCAAGAAGACTTGGCCATGGCAAGATATGAGAAGTGAAGGAGAATAACATATTCAGGATGATTTTCAAATTCTAAGTCTGAGTAACTGGAAAGATATTGATGCCCTTGATAGAAACAGAAGTTAGGATTAGGGAAGGAGTTGGGGAAATATGTTTATGAGTTCTGTTTGAACAGATTGAATTTGAGATACCTATCAAACATCCAGTTTTAAATATCTGCTAGTGGTACAGCATTCAAAATAAAACTCATTGTCTTTTCTCCTTCACCCGAGAAGAAGAACATTTTTTTCTAAATATCCCCATTTTTGAAACCGAGCCTTGTAGACACCTAGTGTCTAGAAACCTTAGAATTAGTATGAGAAGAGAGAGACTAGGTCTGTGTATTCTGATTGTGTATATATATATATATATATATATATATATATATATGATTGTTAAATGCACAAAAGATTATTTCCACAATAATATGTTGTCTGCCACAAAATTTATATTTAAGAATTTTTGAATGAATGAATACATAAAAGAACTAATGATTGAACTACAAGTAATTGTTTGAAAGAAATTTTAGAAATGTTTACTTCTTGTTTTTGTGAATGTACATTCAAGGTAATTACCATGAAGAAAAGCAGTTATTTAATTGTAAGTGTTTGGAGAAGAGAGGTAGCTAGGTGATGAACTAAGTAGAGTGCTAAGTCAAGTAGTCACAAAGAATCAGACATGACTGAACTACAACAGAAAACAGTCTCATTTCTTCATAGATACACCTTGTAGAAGCCTTTTTAGTCTTCATTACTGTTTTAGGCCTATGTCTTGATGACAGGATTCAGCTTTTCTGCATATTCTGTCAATAGCAAAGATTCCAGTAAAATGCCATTCACATTTCAGCCTTTAAATAGAGATTTATTTTTCATAAATATGATGATAATAATAATTTATGAATAAGGGAGAGATTCAAATTCACAGTCAAATCCCAAATTTACTCCTTGCATTATTTTTCCATAAGGAGAAAACTGGGGAGTTACTAATTTGCCACACTCTGGTAAAAATCATCTTGTAAGACAGGCTAAAACCAGGTTGAGGATAACTGACAGACTTCAAATCCATCAGTGAGTTAGGGATATATCTATCCTAAGTTTCTAAAAACTTCTTCCATCAGGATAGCTAGATGAAAGCAATTAGAGCTTTGTCAGACATCAAATATGCAAAGGTCATCCTCTGCATCCTGGGCCATTGTCACTCATTACATTTTTGTCTTGACAGTGAACTTCAATGATTTTTTTAGGGAGGAATAAGGGTGACAACTTTGTGCATCTTTCCCTCACTTAAATTCATTTTGCATGCAAGCCATGACATCACCCTGTGATATCATTGGTCCTTTTCTAAAAGGAAAATTGAATGATATTTATGTAATATGATTTTACCTTGCTATCTTTGCTCTGCTAGTGACATTCCAGAATCCAATGATTCAGATGCCTGGGCACATGATTCTTGGCATTTATAGAAGGATTGATCTTGGATCTAATGACGGATTTTCATTCCTTCATTAGAAATTGCACTGTTAGTTTAAATCATCTCCCACAATTTCCTCTAGCCCACACATGAGAAGATATTTTATAAATGGTACTATATGTCACAGAGACTTTACTTGTACATGGTGTAGAGATGACTGAAAGTGTTGGTTAACATAGCTGTAATCTGCATTTTAAGAGAAGTCATTGCACTTGTAGTGGATGCTGAATAGGGTATTTAGGTGACCATGAAGCTCCTAGATAAATAGAATGTAGTTGAAACAATCACAGGTGCTGATCAGGGAGCATCAAGTTGTCTCTGCAATCAAGCAATTCCTTAAATATTTTCATTTTCTCAACCAGTTTCTCATAGTTAATTGGTAGGCTCTCTTTACATTTTAGTTGTATGTAACTCCTACTCTGTTATATCTCAATCCAGAGCTTTTTTGGAATAGATACATTCTACTTCTGGCTTCACTGCTCTTTTGACTACTAACTGCCAAGTGTTTTTTCTATATATTTTATGAGAAGGATCATCTTCCTCATGTTGTGAAACAGCTACATTGTCAAATTATTTCTTATCACTGTGCTTGGCACATAGAAAACACTTAAATGCTTGTTCCCTGCTTTCTTCCCCTTGACAGCTAGTCTGTGGAGGAGATAGAACAAAATAGTTTTCAAACTTAAAAGCGTTATAAATGTGTTAATGCTATTATTGTTATTATTTAGAAATATTCCCTATTTAGCACTATACCAATCAGACTCCCAAAAAACTATTTTAATGACCTAGAAAAAATATCAACAAAATCCATCTGGAAGAAAAAAAGGTCAAGAATTTCAAGGGAATTAATGAAAAAAAAATCAAATGAAAGTGGCCTACCTGTACCAGATCTAAAATTATATTATAAAGCAGCAGTTACCAAAACCATTTGATATTGGCTAAAAATAGACTAGTTGATCAGGAGAATGGGTTAGATTCAAAGGACAAAACAGTCAATAACTTTAATAATCTACTGTTTGACAAACCCAAAGACCCCAGCTTTTGGGATAAGAACTCAATGTTTGACAAAATTGCTAGGAAAATTGGAAATTAGAATGGCAGAAAGTGGGCATTGGCCCACATTTAGCACCGTAAACTGAGATAACGTCAAAATGGGTTCATGACCTAGGCATAAAGAAAGAGATTATAAATAAATTGGAAGAACATAGGACAGTTTACCTCTCAGATCTGTGGAAGAGGAAGGAATTTATAACCAAAGAAGAACTAGAGATCATTATTGATCACAAAATAGAAAATTTTGATTATATCAAATTTAAAAGTTTTTATACAAACAAAACTAATGCAGACTAGATTAGAAGGAAAGCAATAAACTGGGAAAACATTTTTACAATCAAAGGCTCTGATAAAGGCCTCATTTCCAAAATATATAGAGAATTAACTCTATAAGAAATCAAGCCATTCTCCATTTGATAACTGGTCAAGGGATATCAGACAATTCTCAGATGAAGAAATTGAAACTATTTCTAGCCATATGAAAAGATGTTCCAAGTCATTATTAATTAGAAAAACGTAAATTAAGACAACTCTGAGATGCCTCTACAGACCTGTCAGATTGGCTAGAATGACAGGGAAAGATAATGCGGAATGTTGGAGGAGATGTGGGAAAACTGGGACACTGATGCATTGTTGGTGGAATGTTGAATACCTCTAGCCATTCTGGAGAGCAATTTGGAACTATGCTCAAAAAGTTATCAAACTGTATATACCCTTTGATCCAGCAGTGTTACTACTGGGCTTATATCCCAAAGAGATTTTAAAGAAGGGAAAGGGACCTGTATGTGCAAGAATGTTTGTGGCAGCCCTCTTTGTAGTGGCCAGAAACTGGAAACTGAGTGGATGCCCATCAATTGGAGAATGGCTGAATAAATTATGGTATATGAATGTTATGGAATATCATTGTTCTGTAAGAAATGACCAACAGGATGATTTCAGAAAGGCCTGGAGAGACTTACATGAACTGATGCTGAGTGAAATGAGTAGGACCAGGAGATCGTTGTATACTTCAACTACAATACTATGTTATGATCAATTCCGATGGACGAGGCCCTCTTCAACAATGAAATGAAACAAATCAGTTCCAGTAGAGCAGTAATGAACTGAACTAGCTACACTCAGAGAAAGAACTCTGGGAGATGACTATGAACCACTACATAGGATTCCCAATCCTTCTGTTTTTGTCTGCCTGCATTTTTGATTTCCTTCACAGGCTAATTGTACACTATTTCAAAGTCCGATTCTTTTTGTATAGCAAAATAACTGTTGGACGTGTATACATATATTGTATTTAATTTATACTTTAACATATTTAACATGTATTGGTCAACCTGACATCTCGGGGAGGGGGTGGGGGTAGAGAAAGGAAAAGTTAGAACGAAAGGTTTTGCAATTGTCAATGCTGAAAAATTACCCATGCACATATCTTGTAAATAAAAAGCTATAATAATTAAAAAAAAAAAAGAATGAAGGACAAACATCAATCTTAAAGACAATTTATTTCTATCGTTTAGGGTAAGATGTAGTAACCACTCTAAAGGAGTATAGAATTCCTACATTGTGACTGTCCTGTCCTCTACCCTGCCCTGCTTATTTCTAAGCTCAATGAGGCTAGACCCTTACTGAGGCACTCTTGTCATTCCCCATCTATTCCAATTCTACCCATAAGTTCTTAAATTGTGAAGCAATAGTAGAATATGTAAGTTATTCTGAAATCCCGGGCCATTTCCAATAGTTTGTGATGAAAAGAGCTATCTGCATCCAGAGAGAGGACTGTGGGGACTGAATGGGGATCACAACCAAGTATTTTCACATTTTTTGTTGTTGTTGTTGTTATTGTTTGCTTCCTTTTATTCTTTCTCTTTTTTTTTTTTTTTTTTTTGATTTGATTTTTCTTTTGCAATATAATAGTGGAGATATGTCTCCAGGAATTGCACATGTTTAACATATATTTGATTATTTGCCGTCTTTGAAAGGTGGGGGGGGGAAAGGAAGGGGAAAAATTTGAAACACATGGTTATGCAAGAGTGAATGTTGAAAATTATCTATGTATATGTTTTAAAAATAAAAAAAAACTTAAAAAAAAAGAAATATTTCAACTCTCTGATATTTGTAACTCATGACTTCAGCTCACATAAATTTTCAAAAGGTAGTTTCTTCAGGTTTTCCTTTATTGTCCACATCTCCATTTCTCTTGTTTGGCATGGTGATGGGACTTAGGAAGCGTTTCTTATCAAAGACTCCAACAAGCAACAACTATTCTGTTGAGAAATTTTCATGGTCCTTAGGATTCAGAGCATGAGATAAGTTCTTAGTTATCTATTGCTTATTAAGACTTGGTATAATATTCTAAGAATTTAATATCCATTTTGCTTTTAAAGCTAGTCTATTATTAGGGCAAGAAACAAACAAACAAAAATGTGTCAGTAGCTATTTGATGTACAACCAGAATATGTTATCTAAAAACAATCAAGATGCAGAGTAGCCTTAGAAAATGCACACCGGCTCTGAAGTCAAAGGAACTGAGTTTAACTCCTACCTGGTGGAACTTATATCTATGCCTTGGACAAACAACTCACAAAATGAGGAGTTTGGTCTTGAGATCCCTTTTAGAACTAGTTCTATGATCCTATCTATTAAAAAAATTCCAAAAAAAATTCTGGTGTTTGATAATAGTCTTAAAAGACATTTATGTGATCACAAAATAGAAGATTTTGATTACATCAAACTAAAAAGGTTCTGTACAAACAATACTAATGCAAACAAGATTAGAAGGGAAGTAACAAATTGGGAAAATATTTTTAAAAGTAAAGGTTCTGACAAAGGTCTCATTTCCAAATATATAGAGAACTGACCCTGATTTATAGGAAACCAAACCATTCTCCAATTGATAAATGGTCAAGGGATATGAACAGACAATTCTCAGATGATGAAATTGAAACTATTTCCACTCATATGAAAGAGTGTTCCAAATCACTACTGATCAGAGAAATGCAAATTAAGACAACTCTGAGATACCACTACACACCTGTCAGATTGGCTAAGATGACAGGAACAAATAATGATGAATGTTGGAGGGGATGTGGGGAAATTGGGACACTAATACATTGTTGGTGGAGTTGTGAAAGAATCCAGCCATTCTGGAGAGCAATTTGGAACTATGCCCCAAAAGTTGTCAAACTGTGCATACCCTTTGACCCAGCATTGCTGTTATTGGGATTATATCCCAAAGAAATACTAAAGAGCAGAAAGGGACCTGTATGTGCCAAAATGTTTGTGGCAGCTCTTTTTGTTGTAGCTAGAAACTGGAAGTTGAATGGATGTCCATCAATTGGAGAATGGTTGGGTAAATTGTGGTATATGAAGGTTATGGAATATTATTGCTCTGTAAGAAATGACCAGCAGGAGGAATACAGAGAGGCTTGGAGAGACTTAAATCAACTGTTGCTGAGTGAAATGAGCAGAACCAGAAGATCGCTGTACACTTCAACAACAATACTGTATGAGGATGTATTCTGATGGAAGTGGAAATCTTCAACATAAAGAAGATCCAACTCACTTCCAGTTGATCAATGATGGACAGAAATAACTATACCCAGAGAAGGAACACTGGGAAGTGAATGTAAATTGTTAGCACTACTGTCTATCTACCCAGGTTACTTGTACCTTCGGAAGTTAATAATTAATGTGCAACAAGAAAATGGTATTTACACACATATATTGTATCTAGGTTATATTGTAACACATGTAAAATGTATGGGATTGCCTGTCATCGGGGGGAGGGAGTGGAGGGAGGGAGGGGATAATTTGGAAAAATGAATAAAAAAAAAGACATTTATGAGTGGATTTTTACTATACTAGATTATTCTGTATATAAATCCCACATGAGTCTCTATGATATAACAATTAGACCCCTATCTATGGACTTTTATTTGAATATTCTGTTATAGGTGGTTTGTGAATTAAGCTTTTTTCCAAACCATAATCCCTAATCACCACTTAGGTATTTGCTTTAAAATAATCAACCAGAAAATATAGTTTATTACATCATTTAATTGAATAAAAATACATAAAGTTATTTTCCATAGGCTTTTTGAACTATTATTCATACACATATATACAATTCCTCTGTGGGAAGAGTAGACTTGCATAGCATTCATTCATATGACATCAACATATGAAGAATTTATGTGACACCTGGTGATCATGAAAGGTATAGAGAACAGGATCCATATATGAAAATCTAGCTTAATCTTATGATTCTGAATAGATACTGATTTATTTTATTGATATAAACCATTTGTTGTCTCCATCAAGTTTGCTGTACAATGAAGATTTGCTTTCCACTGATCCCTGAAAGATGTTGACTTTCTGATGCTTCATTTCGTATCTATGTCCTTGGGCATAGATTCCTTTACTACTTCATCTGGTATGTAGTGAACCAGCTATCTTTAACTAAAACTCTATCCAAAATCCAAATGGGATAACATAACTAGTTAAGTCCCTCCCTGGAAAGAAAAGTGACAAGCTCCATTTACCAGACCTTTCTATTTCCTCATTTGTCTCATCTATGCTCTTCAACTCATGTTATGGGCCAGAACTTGAAACAAGGTTCTAAGTCAGTGGAATTGATAGAGACAATGTTATCTAATTTAGCATGGTGCTTAACAGTTCTCTTGTTCAGTACATGTACTTAGTACTTACATAGTTCTACAAGATTCACACCTGGATAAGAGAGCATATATAAGCTAGATGCCTCAGCCAGTATTCAATGGGGGAGATTCAGAAGCCAGAGAAGGCAGGCAGGAACCAAGACCAGACTGAAAGGCTCTCCAGAAAGCTGCCCAGCCCCAGGAAGGAGATAATAAAGGATCTGGACTATAAGAAAGATAACTGGGCCGTAGGAAAGGAGACAAGACTTGGAAAGAGACAATAAAGGATTTGGACTTTAACCTCTGGCTTGCAATTTACTTGTGATTACTATGATTAATGAACAAAACAAAGGCTGCTTTCAGAGACCCCAAGAAAATCTCAACAGAGAATATTACATTTTAGAGAGAATATTACAAACTCTGGTGCACTCTTCACAGGCTAAGATTAGTAAACTTCAACTACAGGGAGAGATGCTGATCTCCTCAGTCAAACTTTTCATTGAATAGTCACAAGCCTCTCTGTAGTTTCTCTCAGCCAGCTCTCTTAACTGGAGGCTGATAAGCTGTTCCTCAGTCAGACTGCCATTTATAAAAATCAGACCAATTTCAGATCTATTCTTTGTTTCCTCTTAGAATTCTACTGTTAGTATCTTCTCCTACTGTTAGTATCTCAGCTCTACTGCTTTATCTGATTTTTAAGGAGAACCATTTCAGTGTCCATGTTTTATCTTATCTTCTAATTGAGACATAAATTCCCAGGGGTATTCTTGCCCAAACAAAAAAGCATAGTAAAACTGCATAAGGAATAGTACTAGATTTTTTAAGTGCTTTTATGCAACTAATAAAGCTGCTGAATTGAGACTACTAAAAGAATATGGGTCCTTTTTGTCTTTTGTCTAACAATATATTATTGTTTGCTCTCTCAGGACCCCATATATGAAATGATACATAATAAACATAAAAGAAAATAAGTTTAAACTTTGCATTTTCTAATTTCAAAATAATTTAAGTTGAAAATCTCAGTTAAATTAGTCTGGGTTTGCAGTTTACCCTTCATGTGTGGGCTAAAGGGTTATCATAATTATTTCCTACTTTAGTTTGAATAATACAGCCCTATCCAGATCCATCAACATACTTTTCATCATAATATCTTTGTCTCCTTCAATGGTCCTATTCCTTCAGATTCAGTTTTAGCCCTCTAATCTTCTTTTGAGAACTTATTGATTCTTGCAATTTTAACTATTATTTCAATGAATATGATTTCAAAACCAACATCTTCAGCCTTGACATCTGACCCCCAATAGCCATTTTAAAATTTTAAATGACTAAGGGATACTAGAGATTCTATTGTCTCTTCAAATTCGTTGTCTTCCCCACCTATCTCTTCTTCTGGACTTTCCCCTATGTGTAAAATAATTGTCTATGATTTTTCAACTTAGATTGTAAGTTAATGGAAGATAGGGTAATACAACTCTGTATCTCCATAGTATTTAGCACATTGCCAGAGATAATAAGAGCATGAAATAAAAAGTTGATTGAATTTTAAAGATGTTATTCAATTATATAATCAGATTGACATTTATATATTTAAAGTACAAATGATATTATTAAATAATTAAAACATTTTAAAAAATATGTGCCCATAGTGTCAATACTTTTCACAAGCCTTTCTAAAGTAAACTAGGCCATCAATTTTAAGAGTTCATATGTATTTTAATCTAGAAATTTTAAGTACCAAACTTAAAATTTTATCGTAATATCTCTCCAATGTTTGTTCTTTGTTCTCAAAGAAGACCATAATATCAGTGATGTGAAGCCATGAAATGCAAGTGAATAGGATTGAAGTGACAGAAATCTGTGCAAGATTATCTGCCTCACTTTCTCTT